>NC_052153.1:127740013-127951905 GCF_902713615.1 Scyliorhinus canicula
TACTCGTTAGAATTTAGAAGGATGAGGGGGATCTTATCGAAACATATAAAATTATGAAGGGAATAGATAGGATAGATGCAGGCAGGTTGTTTCCACTGGCGGGTGAAAGCAGAACTAGGGGGCATAGCCTCAAAATAAGTGGAAGTAGATTTAGGACTGAATTTAGGAGGAACTTCTTCACCCAAAGGGTTGTGAATCTATGGAATTCCTTGCCCAGTGAAGCAGTTGAGGCTCCTTCATTAAATATTTTAAAGATAAAGATAGATAGTGTTTTGAAGAATAAAGGGATTAAGGGTTATGGTGTTCAGGCCGGAAAGTGGAGCTGAGTCCACAAAAGGTCAGCCATGATCTAATTGAATGGCGGAGCAGTTTCGAGGGGCCAGATGGCCTATTCCTGCTCCTAGTTCTTATGTTCTTATGTTGCCACGGTCTTTTAGGCCACTCCCATGGATACAATGGGGACAATAGCAGTGTGCTCCTTACGTGTGCCCATGACTGCAGTCTAGATTTTACTTCTATCTGGGCATCAATTCCTGGTCACCAAATGTAGCGTTGTGCTAGTTCCTTCATTCAAACTATATCTGGATGCCCTTCATGCAGTTGTTCCAATACGTTTTGTCACAAATTTGAACGAATAATTACACTCATCTCCCACATCAGGCAACCGGCCTATGCAAGTCTCCTTGAAATGTACGGTTTGAATTCAGCACATTTTCCTGCTATCCTCCCCTTTAATACCATTCCCGCACTTCCCCATCACAAGATAATTTCTGGTATGTCTTTAGACTTGAGCTACAGTCACTGGAACATTCTCAATTTGTGCACAATAAAAAATACCAAGGGCGGGATTCTCCCATTCGGCGGCAGAGTGTCCATGGTGTCGGAAAGGCCACCGCATTTCACGACGGCATGAACGGGCCACTGGGAGTACCAATTCTGGCACCTACAAGGGGCCAGCATGGCACTCAAGCGGTTCACACCACTCCAGCCTCCCATCCCAGCATGAACTGTGCGCCGTGAGATCCGCGCATGCGCAGTGGTGCCAGCACCAACCCGCGCATGCGCGGTGCCCTCCCTCAATGCACCGGCCCCGCGCAACATGGTGCGGGAGTTCAGGGGCCGGCGCGGAAGAAAATAGGCCCGGGTGGCGAGAGGCCAGCCCGCTGATCGGTGGGCCCGATCGCGGGCCAGGCCCCATCAGAGGCCCCCCCGGGGTCGAAAACCCCTCCCCACCCACAAGTCACCCCCCCTCCCCCACCGACACTGCGCGCAGAGTTCCCGCCGGCTGCAACAAGGTGTGGATGGAGCCGGCGGGGCTCTACCTTTTTAGAGCGACTGCTCGGCCCAGAGAATCGGCGGACCGGCCACATATAGCGGCCCACAACCAGCACCACGCCAAACACGCCGGCGCCAATGGCGTTGATTCTCCGCTCCGTGGAGAATCCAGTGGCGGCGTCGGTTGCGTGGCCCAGTTGCGGGGATTCTCCGGACCGGCCCCGGGCTAGGAGAATCCCGCCCCCTGTCTAGTAGTATTTGACCAGCTGGTAAAGGCAGACATGATAATGCATCTGGATTGGCATGATTTTCAGACTGACGGTATTTGATCTCATAGGAATGTCCAGAAACTATTAAAAATTATCATTGGAGTCTACTTGTAGCCAATGAAGGGATTCTTTGTCTGGCCCACGAATAGCTGTAAAAGGACTGTGTTCCGTCAGCAATGTGAAGTGACAGCCATACAGGTATTGGTGAAATTTCCACACAGCAGATATAATACTCGGGGCCTCCTTCTCCAACTAAGCCGAGTTAGATTCTATACTAGTTGACATACGAAATGCAAAAGCTAGTGGTCGTTCTTGTGCGGAATGTACTATGTGTGACACCATCACTGCAACACTGTATGGTAAAGCATCACAGGCAAGTTGTGATGGTAACTTCGCGTTGAAATGTATAAACACTTCTGACTTTTCTAATGCTTCTTTTCCAAATGCTTTCTCTGGTATCCACTGCCATTTATGTTTCTCATACAACATGGAATGTAATGGTTTCAATAGGATTCCAGATTCTGGCCAAATTTTCAATAATAGTTGATTAACCCTAGGAATGACCTAAGTTGAATGACATTTGTTAGCCTTGGAGCCTCCATAATAGCTTCTATCTTTTTAGGTGCTTTGTGTAGACCCTTACTGTCAATTACATGTCCTAGATATTGTATGGATGCCTGAAAGAAATCACATTTATCTTTCCTGACACAATGTTCATACATCTGAAGGTGTTTTAGTGTGGTTTCTAAGTGTTGTAAGTGTTCTTGTTCATTGGTGCCGCTGATTAATATATCATCGAGGTAACACTGTAGCCCCTGTAAGCCACTAAGAATTTAGTCCATTGATTGTTTCTTTTCTTCTTTTGAATGAATTCTATGGCTTCTTTTGAGTGTTCTTCTCTGGAAAAGTTATTTTACTCCAGTAAGCATTTTCTGTGAGGCAAATTCTGCCACAATTTTTACATTGGCTGTCCTTGCTCCAGCAATCAGCCTGTGAATGGCCCTTTTTGCACAGTGATGACACGCTTGCTGCTGGGTCGACTTCCGGGCGGCAGCCAATTTATAGAGAAGCCCCTTAGCTGCGATTTTCATTGAACAGCAATATCTAATGCATTCTTCAGATTAAGACTTCATTCTGCTAATAATCTTCTCTGAATGGCCTGATTTTTCAAACCACACACCTAATTGTGCTGTCTACAAAGTTGCCAAATTCACAAAACTTTGCAAGTCATGTGAGGGTTGCGATGAACTGCACAATATTTTTTCCTTATAACTGATTCCGTTGATGAAATCGAAACCTCTCCACAATAATTAACGGCTTTTTTGCACAATGAACTTGTAATATTTTAACCATTTCTTGATAGGTCTTATCCACTGGTTTCTCGGGCTGAATCAAGCTTCTTAACAAATTGAAAATTTAGTTTCCAATTGTAATCAGGAATGCAGGGACCTTGATATCTTCTGAAATCTCATTGGCAAGAATATAATAATAGTATCTTTCTGAGCATGATTTCCAGTTCTGAATTTTCATTGAATGAGGCCATCACGCCAAACTTTCCCGTCATTTAAAAAAAATAAAATTTAGACTACCCAATTTCATTTTCCAATTAAGGGGCAATTTAGCATGGCCAATCCACCTATGCTGCCATTTTTAGGTTGTGGGGGCGAAACCCACGCAGACACGGGGTGAATGTGCAAACTCCACACGGAGAGTGACCCAGGGGCGGGATTCAAACCCGGGTCCTCAGGGCCGTAGGCACAGTGCTAACCACTGTGCCACGTGCTGCCCCTTTCTCCCATTATTTTTAACGGTATAGGAATGCTTTCTTAACTTGCCTTAAATTAATGGTCTAGTTAAGTAAACTTGAATTACCAATCTGAAACAGCTTTAACTCTCATCACAAGCTGTGAGAATCTGTTGTTTGCAGCCCCGGGTCTGCCTCCGTGTCTTACTGTACTGCACGGTGATCCCTGCAGCCTGAACTGCCTGGATTGCTGGTTAAAAATTGTCATGTGCCCTTTCTTTGAATTTTTGCGCCAAAAGTCTTACCGGTTCCGATGCCAGGTGTGATTTCTGACCTTTTGTTAATCTGCTTGATCGACTGATCTGTTGAAGCAGCTTAACTCATCTACGTTGACTATCCGCCATAGCATTCAAGGCTATGGGCCAAGTGCTGGCAAGTAGGCTTAGGTGGGCAGGTCAGGGCCTTTCATGCATCGGCGCAGACTCAAAGAGCGTCTTCTGTACTGTAGTATTCTGTGATTCACGGTCAAACTTTGGCCTTTTCTCTTTCTTCTGAAAAATATTTTTTTTCCCCTAATCTTCCTCATCGCAGTTTTCTTTTTGTGAACTGTTGTACCTTTTGACTAACAGTACAAAATAAATAAATTGCTGATGCATGAGTGTTAATTGCAAGATCAACAGAAATTTATTTAGTCTTCACTGTACAAGGTTTAGTCCTAAACTAAGGGCAAAACCTGTGAAATAGCTGATGATGTCACACATATCATGTGACTCCTTTCTTAAAGAGGCATTGCACGCATGTACAATAATTCACATATGTAACAGTACCTCCAAATCTGATGCCCATGAGCCATGAAGTTTCAGGACCCATGTTTTGTTAAGGGCCATTTCTACAATTAGCTTAGCTGCTTTCAGAGACTAAATTATCTGAAGATGACCTTAGTGCTCACAAGTCATCTGGTCCTTTTCTGGAAGCTGTGTCATTGATTTTTCATCGAGTTTGTTTTCCATAATTCAGCTACAACCCTCCAGATTTTTCATAACGTGTTTCAGAAAACCCCTACTTTTCTCAAGCTCATTAGTCCAATTTGGGGAATCCACTCTGTAACAATCTTTATCCAGCAGGCATATTAACAGCAAAAATGCTGTTTCCCGACAGCAAACAAGCCCGGCATTGAGATGCTAATCACTCAAAACCAGCTCCGTTCGGCAGGACATTCTGTTCAGATGCCTGACACCAGGCTTCTGGGGTAACACTTCTTCTCAGAAATTGATCACAACAGGAAGCTCCCAGGAGGCCAGTGGAAATGCTTAAGAGATGTCCTCAAAACTTCCCTGAAGAGTTCAAACAACCTCACCTGACTTGTGACCAACCAAAATGGAGAAGGTCTATTTGAGAATGCACAAACACATCGAGAAACTTCATTGGGAATATGCAGCAACAAAATCAAAGCATTGGAGAGAGCACACACAAACCTCCAAACACCTCACCTACCCAACCCTTCGAGTACCGCCTGTACTGCATGTGGCACAGCTTGCAGATAAAACCTATCTGCTACCTCATAACTGATTGAACTGAGTGGAAGAAAGTCAACCTCAAACTTGAGAGACTGCCTAAAATGAAGGTAAAGATGAGAGCAAAGAGTACCACAAGCATTTGAAAATTGAGGGGGAAAACATATAACTTTCATTTTGTTTTCACCTAGGGCACTGAAAGGCTTATCAACCTGACTCCAAAACATAAGGTGCGGGATTCTCCGGTCACTCAGCCATGTGTTTCTCAGCAATGCACTGTCTGCTGCTGGCAGGATTCGCTACTTCCTCCGCTTGTCAATGGGATTCCCATTGAAGCTACCCCATGCTGCTGGGAAACCCATGGGAGGGGGTGCGGTGCCAGCTGGAACAGAGAAACCCAGTGGCTGAGAAATTCTGTCCAAGATACCACAACATGCAACAAAACATGTCTTTTATAAGAATCCAAACTGATTCCAAACAAGAGTCCCAACAAAGTGAAATAATTCAGTTCAACTATAAATGCAACTATAAAGGCAATTATTACCTCAACTTTTCCAAATTGTACATCAAGATGTGTTAACTAAACTGAGAGCCATAAGATGTGGGAGAGGTTGCCAACCTCATCATATTTCACCCAACACACATCAAGAAATTAGGACCACTAATGGTACAAATAATTTGGTCTATTAAATGAAATAATATGAAAATCGCTTATTGTCACGAGTAGGCTTCAATGAAGCTACTGTGAAAAGCCCCTAGTCGCCACATTCCGGCGCCTGTCCGGGGAGGCTGGTCCTATTTAGATTGGGAGTTTGTTTTATGCAAAACAGTTACAGGAGTAAATTTAGGAATGGCTGAGCATAATCCTCAGCTGAAGAATCTGTTAAAATAGGCCAACCAAATATTTTGAAACGAAGATAAACCAACCATAAAAAGCCACACATATTGGGCGGGATTCTCCCGCGATGGGCCGAAGTCCCGCTGGTTCTTTGCCAGTCCTGCCAGTGTAGATTAGATTAGGTCCCTTCCCGGCAGGACCTGGCGGCGCGGGCAGGCTCCGGGGTCCTGGTGGGGGGGGGGCACTGGGCGATCTGGCCCCGGGGATGCCCCCACAGTGGCCTAGCCTGCGATTGGGGCCCACCGATCCACGGGCGGGCCTGCGCCATGGGGGCACTCTTTTCCTACACGTTGGCTGTGTCAGCCTCCGCGATTTACAATCGGTAAATGAAAGCCATGATTGAACATTCTTTGCGCATGCACGAGGATGACGTCAGCAGCCTTCCACGCAAGCCGGCGGGGTGCAAACCACTCCGCCGCCGGCCTAGCCCCTGAAGGTGCGGAGAATTCTGCACATTTGGGGTGGGCCAACGCCGGAGTGGTTCACGCCACTCCGTCCCGGCGGGACCACCCGTCCCGCCGGGTACAGGAGAATCCCGCCCATTATTTCCATATTGAACATAAATTACAGAGCAATTGCAAAGTGTCTAAGGTTTCTCATACTTCACCGCTCTCTCATCAAACATTTGTGAATGTAGAACCCATTACCTTGATAAGCCGGGTCACAGATGTGGGACAGCACTCTTGAATTAAGTCAATAAGTTTTTCCACTTCTCCAGCACAAGACATTCTCACAAATCCCATCTCTGGTCGAAGGTATGTTTCCATAAATTTTTGTAATAGCTGTGGATGTCTGAGATCCAATAGGCTATCTGGGGCGAATGCTGTTGACATTCTTGCTATAGAAATGTGGTCAAAAGGTCAATTTATTTTTAAGAACCTACACAATCGGTAAATGAAAGCCATGATTGAACATTCTTATCTCTAGACTTCTAACTTTTTACTTAACATTAAATTTCCCTTTTTGACTAAGCTTTCAGATTTGAAGAAGAATCTTTGCAACACTCAACCTGATGGAGAATTCAGCTTTCCATTTTCCATTCCCAAAAACTTAAATGGTCATCTTTCCAATATCTTCTCTGATCTTAATGTAATCTTTTATTTAAAAAAAATAACAACTTTGCAAATCCTAAACAGATGTTCTCAAGTTCATAAGATTATAGGAGCAGAATTAGGCTATTTGGCCCATCGAGTCTGATCCGGCTCATGGCTGACCTCATCCTGGCTTTAACTCCACCCCGTTCTCCATAAACCTTCAATCCATTAACAATTAAAAATCTGTCTAACTCCTCCTTATATTTACTCACTGTCCCAGTGTCGACCACACTCTGGGGTAGCGAATTCCGCAGATTCACAGCACTTTGGGAGAAGTAGTTTCTCCTCAAACGCTGTTTTAAATTTGCTACCTCTTATCCGAAGACTATGACCTCTCGTTCTAAGCAGTCAGTCTAATAACAAAAAAAGTAAGACACCAAATGAAACTAAATGACATTTGTAAATTATAAGGAGATAAAGGCCTCAACTTTTCCCTATAAGAGGCGGTCAGGGGTCATTGCCAGAAGTGTGAAAAGACAGCACGCATGATTGGTGGTATGATATTGCTCAGACCTCAATTCCATTCTCTTGAGCCAATTTAACTTGAATGCTTTTGACGGTTCTCAGTCATATTTCCTCTATCGAGGGAGCTTTCGATGAGTGTGGAACAAGTAAAAATATGGTGCAGAATTTGATTGGCTGCTGTGGCTTCAAAGGACATTTTAACATCTAACAGAACTATCTTGAAGACAGAAATATTTTACATTCATTTACCCACCCCAAAAGGTCTAAGCAGGTACACAATTTTGAGTGTGGGAATTTTTTTGAATGTAGTTTACCTCTTTGGCTGGCTGTAAAATGATGCTCTTGTCTCTCATGTTGCTCCCTGCTGTGGATGGTTCCAAACACCCTGCCACACATCCGGCAAGACACGCTCTTTTCTGATGCCACAAACTTGTCCTCTCGTTGCAATGGTTCATCCCAGTATGGATGCTCACACGTCAACTTATTTGTATTATCTTTGTAATGTACAGTCTACAGATGAGCACAATATATTTACTATAGACATTTTCAAAATGTTACATTCAGCAACCAATGTACAAAACAAAATAAAGATTCTCAATAAGCCTACTTACTAACTGCACAGCAATGGACAATATTCCTCTGAATATTATAAAAATGTTGCAAATTATTTTGCCTAATTTTATTGAGACCATTATATTTTCATGATGTTGTTGCAAAAATACCTCAGCATTATACATTTTGTATAAGTAACACTTACAAAAGTAAAGGATTTTTTTTTACCAATCCTTTAGAGATTATTTTTATTGCCTTTCTAATCTTTATTAGTGTCAGGGTGTCAGGAGTAGGCTTACATTAACACTGCAATGATGTTACTGTGAAAATCACCTAATCGCCAAACCCCGGCGCCTGTTCGGGTACACAGGGAGAATTCAGAATGTCCAATTCACCTAACAAACACGTCTTTCGGGACTTGTGGGAGGAAAACTGAGCACCCGGGGGAAACGCATGCAGACTCCGCGCAATCAGAAACCCAAGCCAGAAATCAAACCCGGGACCCTGGCGCTATGAAGCATCAGTGCTAACCACTGTGCACCTTCGTGGATGCTTCTTCTCCAGTTGTACGTTCTAAGGCAAGCGATTCCCATGTGTCGATGGGGATGTTGCATTTATTTAGGGAGGCTTTCAGAGTGTCCTTGTAGCATTTCTTCGTGGATTTGTTTCTCGAGCATGTTTTGCCATTCACTGAAAACTTGATTAATCTGTGACTAAACTCCATCTACTTGCCTTTATCCCATATCCACCACTACTTCTGGTTTACAAATATCTATCAATCACAGCATTATTATCAACTGCTATTTGTGGAAGGAGTTGCAAACTCCTAACATCCTTTCTGTGTAAAAACATTTTCTAATTTCGCTCCTGAAAGGTCTGCTTCCAATTTTCAGACTATGGCCCTCGTCCTGACTTCCTAACCAGCAGAAATAGTTTCCCTCTATCTACCCGATCAGTTCCTGTTACTACTTTATAACTTCAATCTAAATTCCAGGACTACAACCCGTGTTTGTAAACTAAGGCTTTGCATAGTGAAATAGATCATTTCTGCCCACCTTGCATCAGAATCCTCGAGATATAAAGGCCAGCACTTTTTGATTATTTTTTGTCCCTATCCATGACATTTTAACGATCTATTAATATGGACACCCTAAGTTTCTTTGTACCTCCACTGTTTCTAACTATTTACCATTTCCAACGCACTCTGGTTCAAAGTGGATGACCTCATTCATATTTGCCTACATTGAAATCCATTTATCACAGTTTTTCCCCATTCACTTTATCTAGTTAACAATTTTTTTGTAATTTTATGCTTCCATCTACATTGTTCACAATGTTGCTTGTTTCATCAGGAACTTGAAACAAGGTGAATAGTTGTGGACCCAACACAGATCCTTGTGGAAGAGCACTGATAACATCCTGCCAATTAGAATACAGTCCATTAATGTCATTCTGTCTCCTGCTACTCAGTCATTTTGTAACTGGGCCAATAATTTGCCTTCAATTCTATAAGCTTCATTTTTGGCTTCTAGGCTCTTACAAGGGACTTTATTGAATGTTTCCAAAGCACTGTACAGGCAATTACGTACTTTTGAGATGTAAGCACTGTGGTCACATTGGAAACGCTGCACCTAATTTATGCACAGAAAAGTCCCACAAACAGCATTGTGATGATGACCATATGATGTATTTGTGCTATTGACTGAGACACAAATATTGGCCAGGATGCCAACAGAAATCCTCTGCTCTTCTCGAAATATTGCCAAGGAATATTTTCTGTCCACCGGAGAGGATTGACAGGGCCTTGCCTTAACATCTCATCTGCAAGATGATACTTTCAACAGTGCAGATTTCCCACAATGCTGCACTGGAATATTGACCTAGGTATTACGCTCAAGGCTTTTGGAGTGGGACCAGCATCCACATTTGCCCGACTCAGAGTAGAGGGTGCTACCATTGAGCTATGTCTAACATGAAAGACAGATGCACAAATAACCCAGTTCCAGTTAGATACTAAGGCAGGTAAGGACTTTACTCTCATCTACTTAGCTGGATCCCAGAAATCTTTCGGGAAACAAGTCCATAGCGTAAGAAAACATAGAACTGAAAAAGAAAAGGTGTTTCCAATTTAAGCAATATTTTCCACAAATTTATCAATCCTATTCAGAAGAACATCTGAGATATTTAATGTTAAAATAGTGGTGTCAGAATTCCAAAAAAAAGTGAACACAGGCCTCACATCCTTGAAAAATGGCACAGTTTCTCACTCAATGGTCTATGTTGATCTATTGCAGGAAATTAATGATTCTCTTTTAATCTACTTCCCATGTGGAGTTCAACTCTATACTCGATGATAATTCATGAAGGATGCTTCTGGATACATACTTGTTCATGGTCCTTCAGTTTTTCTCGCAGTACTTCGATACCACATTTGTCACAGTATACTCTTCCAATATGTTTTGTTTGAAAGTGGTGTTTTAGGGCTGTTTGACTGGCAAAGTCATTGCCACATCGCACACAGTTGTAGGATTTAATAGCCTGCATGATGACACACACATCAGCTTCTGAAGACCATCAAAGAATTCTGTAAATATTTAACAAACATCAGATAAAATGATTATGTGAAATGTAAGTGAAATTGTAATTTGACTCAAAATAGCACAAACGATGAATGGGGGAGCTACTTGGGTACAGGAAAATCTAATGGCCTTTTTATATATGCACCTTATGAACATCTGGGGACTTGTACCGAATTTGGGAGAACTATCCCACAGGCGAGTCAAGCAACAGCCCATATTTTAAAGCTGATGTCCTGGACACCACAATCACCATGACCTGTTCCACCAGCAGGACAGGCACAGCAGAGGTGGTGGAAGAATAATATATAGTAGGGTGGGAATATAGTGCCTTGGGAGCTCTCAACATTTGTTCTGAACGCCGTGAAGTCTCATGGCATCAGATAAAACATAGTCAAGGGAACGTCCTGCTGGTTACCACCGACTGTCTGCCACCATCGCTCCCCCCAGCTGATGAATCACTACTCCTCTATGTTACATACCATGTGGAGGAAGCGTAGAAAGTGATGAGGGCACAGAATTTACTGTGGGTGGGGGACTTCAATGTCCATCTCAAAGAATTGCTCTATAGCACCACTACTGACAATCTTGCCGAGTCCTAAAGGATATAGCTGCTGAACTGGGTCTGTGGAAGGTGGTGAGGAAACCAACAGAACCTATCCTCAGCAGTGTATCTGCTGGATTTAGATCATAGAGTTATATAATATTGGATGTTGTTTGGGAAAAGGGTTCTGGACACGCAAATAGTTGGGAACAAAGGGGTAACTTCTTAAAAAACCCTGTTAAAAAAGTACAATCAGTCACCTTCAGCCAGAAGTGCTACGTTGATGATCCATCTGAGCCTCCTCCGGCGGTCCCCAGCATCATAGATGCCAGTGTTCAGCCAATTCGATTCACTCCACATGATATCAAGAAAAGGTTGAAGGCACTAGATGCTGCAAAGGTTATGGGCCATGACAACATTCTGCCAATAGTACTGAAGACTTGTGCTCCAGATCTTGCTGCATCCCTAGCCAAGCTGTCCCAGTACAGCTGCAACACTGGCACCTACCAGGCAATATGGAACATTTCCTAGGTATGTCCTGTCTATAAAAAGGACAAATCCCACCCGGCAAAATACTACCACATCAGTCTACTCTCAACCAGCAGCAAAGTAGTTGAAAGTGTCATCAGCAATACAATCAAGCAGCATTTACACAGTAATAACCTGCGCACAGACACTTGGTTTGTGTTCTGCCAGGGTCACTCAGCTCCTGACCACATTACAGCCTTGGTTCAAACATGGACAAAAAGCTGAACTCAAGAGGGAGAGGTGAGAGTGGCTGCCCTTGACAGCAAGGCAATATTTGACAGTGTGCTGTGACAAGGAGCCCCGGCTAAACTAAAGTCACAGTTAACGAAGAAGAAAACTCCACTGGTTGGACTCAGACCAAGCACAAAGGTTGTTGGAGGTCAATCATCTCAGTCCCAGGGCAACATTGCAGGAGTTTCTCAGGGCAGTATCCTGGGCCCAATCATCTTTAGTTGTTTCATTAATGACCTCCCTTCCATCATAAGGTCAGAAGTGGAGATGTTCGCTGATGACTGCACAATGTTCAGCACCATTCACGACTCCTCAGAGACAGACACAGTCCGTATGTATATGCAACAAGACATGGACAACATTCCGGCGTGGGCTGACAGGTGCAAGTAAGGGGGAGGGGAGCCATGTCCTTCAAAGGAGGGATGAGGGGGGGCATGAAAGGTGGGGGGGGGGGGGGGGGGAGAGCTGAACAGCGGGCATGTAGGGGCCTCCAGAAGGTTGGGAGGATAAAGAGTGGAGGTGGTAGAGGGGGATGGGCCTAAAAAGGGGCATGGGAAGGCCTGGAACGGGGAGCCCTCAGCAACCCCATAGCGGGGTATCATCCCTTGGGGGGTGTGGGGTATTGCCCATCTGGGTGGGGAGTGACATTGCCCTTGGGTGGGGGTTGGTGTGGGGAGCACTCACACTCACTTTCAAAATGGTGGCCCGATCTCTGAGGAGCTGATCTGGCCAGCGGGTTCAGCTCCCCAGTGATGAAAACAGTTCCAAGTGTGGTTAGCCAGGAGAGAAACTCCCTAGGACCTGAATAGTGTCTAAATATGGTTAGATAGTGGTGGGGAACGGATTGACAGAGCCGGGGAGAAACTCCCAGCAAACCCGCCTGAAATGACACTTAGAAACGTTTCCTTTAGATTGCGCCCATTGTGTTTAGACTTAAATAAGCCTGTCATGATATAATTAATGGGAGGATCTTTTAGTTTGACAGAGACAGAAGGATTTTCAGTCTGTTTCTGAAAGGGTCCCTCTACTTTTATGAAAGGCAATCTCTACACAGGGGTATGCCAAGTATCCCTGTTTGCTAACTTTACTTACCAATGGATTTTAACCTGGAATAGGCTTTGCTTAATTGGAGATAGAGAAGGATTAAGTTAATAGTTAAAATGTTTCCTTCTATTTTAAGAATTGTTAATTAAAATAAATTGAAAAGCTATTTTCTGTGATGTTAATGTGGTTACTCCTGTGTTAATCATAAAGTTTGTATTGATATAAAAGATCCCTCTTTGTCACTGGAATCACTCCTGGAGCGAAGAATCCTTTCCTCAGTTTTACAAATTGAAGAATTGTTGGAGATTTTTGTCTGGTTTCCTAGATTGGGGTTTGGTATGGTACCGTAACAAATGTAATTTTTCAACACTGCCCAATTGTCATTTGTGGTCTTTTCCATAGCTGTAGCAGGGTAGGTGCTGGTACGTTCCATGCAGTATTTGATCACCTCTCTGTTTTTAGACCTGCAACCTTCATAAATATCAACACAATTGGAGAATTTGAGAACTATGAATTGTTGCATTTTGTTGGTGTGAACAATGTGAATGTGAATGTGAAGGTCCCCTAGTCATAAAATCCCTACAGTGCAGAAGGAAGCCATTCGGCCCATCGAGCCTGCACTGACCCTTCGAATGAGCACTGCCCATTTACGAGTGTCCACCCCGCCCTGTCGCCGTAATCCCAGAACCTAACCTGCGCATCCCTGGACACTAAAGGCAATTTATCATGGCCAATCCACCTAACCTGCACATCTTTGGACTGTGAGAGGAAACCGGAGAACCCGGAGGAAACCCACGGAGACACGGAGAGAAAGTGCAAACTCCACACAGAAAGTCATCCGAGGCTGGAATTGAAGCCGGAACCCTGGAGCTGTGAGGCAGCAGTGCTAACCACTATGTCACAGTGCCTTCTCAGGAATTAAAAGTATATATTTGGTGAATTGGTGTGGACCAGATGTATATCTGCTCACTGAGTAAGGAACAAAGAAAATCATAGAATTATAGAATTATCATAGAATTTACAGCGCAGAAGGAGGCCATTCGGCCCATCAAGTCTGCACCGGCTCTTGGAAAGAGCACCCTACCCAAGGTCAACACCTCCACCCTATCCCCATAACCCCACCCCACATTGAGGGTAATTTTGGACACTAAGGGCAATTTATCATGGCCAATCCACCTAACCTGCACATCTTTGGACTGTGGGAGGAAACCGGAGCACCCAGAGGAAACCCACGCACACACGGGGAGGATGTACAGACTCCGCACAGACGGTGACCCAAGCCGGAATCGAACCTGGGACCCTGGAGCTGTGAAGCAATTGTGTTATCCACAATGCTACCGTGCTGCCCCAAGAACTTGTACTCAGGGACTTCAGATTGTCCCAAATAACTTTAGCTGATTAAGTACTTTTAAAATTTATTCACTGTTGTTGTGCAGCCAAATTGTACACAGCAAGGTCCTAAAATTAACGATGTGATAATGACCAAATAATCTTCTTTAAAGAAAAACAAATATTAGCAAGGAGACAGGGGATTTCATCACTGGCAATCTACAGGATCCTGATCCGGAATGCACTGCCTGAAAGGATAGTGGAGACAGATTTAATAGTAGCTTTCAAAAGGAATTGGTTAAATACTTGAAAGGATAAAAATGCAGAACTACGGGGTAGGAGCAGGAATGGAACTAATTGCATGGCTTTATAATGAACTGGTACAGACACGATGGTCCAAACATCCTCCTTCTGCACTGTATCATTCAGTTATAACAAACATTCTTTGAATATCTTAAAATTTATTATTAAATGCCCCATTGAGGTACAACCCAGTCTCTTACTGTTTAGAATTGCACATTACCATGAAAGTTCTGAATCATCATTTCCTTTACTATCCTAATTCAAAATAAATTGCATTACATTTACTTTAAGATTCTATGCCAACTGAACGTATGAGATTTATCCAGATTCTTCACAAGAGTACTCACTTGTACTATTGGTGTGTGCTTCGAGTTTGGTAGCAATTGGAATAGCAGAGGGTTGTTTCTGCTCTTTGTTTACACTGGTAACCAACATCTGAAGCCAGATTCTGAGCAACTATGTTCAGAAGTCACATTTAGCCAAACAATACAGCAAGACAACGGACAGATAAACAAAACAATGATCGTGTAACTATTAATGCAGAATCGACAGTAACAATAAATACTATCAATAATGTTGGGATCAAGTAAAAAGGAGATATAATATAAACAGCACCTGGTAACCCAGCCGTATCTGCTCTGTGAGTCTGGTTACCAGGGAGACACAACCAAAGCAATGTCTGTGCTTCCCCCTCCTGGGGCCAGTGCAGAGAACAGCAGCGTCTCCTCCAATACTACTTTTAAACTGGCAGCTGCTCTTACACTGGCAGCCCCTCTTACGCTGGCAGCACCTCTTACACTGGCAGCACCTTTTACACTGGCAGCACCTCTTACATTGGCAGCACCTCTTACACTGGCAGCCCCTCTTACCCTGGCAGCCCCTCTTACGCTGGCAGCACCTTTTACACTGGCAGCACCTCTTACACTGGCAGCACCTCTTACATTGGCAGCACCCCTTACACTGGCAGCCCCTCTTACCCTGGCAGCCCCTCTTACCCTGGCAGCCCCTCATACACTGGTAGCTGCTCTTACACTGGCAGCCCCTCTTACACTGGCAGCCCCTCTTACATTGGCAGCACCTCTTACACTGGCAGCCCCTCTTACCCTGGCAGCCCCTATTACCCTGGCAGCCCCTCTTACCCTGGCAGCCCCTCTTACACTGGCAGCACCTCTTACACTGGTAGCCCCTCTTACACTGGCAGCTCCTCTTACACTGGCAGCCCCTCATACACTGGCAGCCCCTCTTACACTGGCAGCCCCTCTTACACTGGCAGCACCTCTTACACTGGCAGCCCCTCTTGCACTGGCAGCCCCTCTTACACAGGCAGCACCTCTTACCCTGGCAGCCCCTCTTACACTGGCAGCCCCTCTTACACTGGCAGCCCCTCTTACACTGGCAGCACCTCTTACACTGGCAGCACCTCTTACACTGGCAGCCCCTCTTACACTGGCAGCACCTCTTACACTGGCAGCACCTCTTACACTGGCAGCCCCTCTTACACTGGCAACCCCTCTTACGCTGGCAGCCCCTCTTACACTGGCAGCCCCTCTTACACTGGCAACCCCTCTTACACTGGCAGCAGCTCTTACACTGGTAGCTCCTCTTTCACTGGTAGCACCTCTTACACTGGTAGCCCCTCTTACACTGGTAGCTCCTCTTTCACTGGCAGCACCTTTAACACTGGCAGCCCTCTTACACTGGCAGCCCTCTTACACTGGTAGCACCTCTTATACTGGCAGCTCCTCTTACACTGGCAGCCCCTCTTACACTGGCAGCCCCTCTTACACTGGCAGCACCTCTTACACTGGCAGTCCATCTTACACTGGCAGCACCTCTTACGCTGGCAGCACCTCTTACACTGGCAGCACCTTTTACACTGGCAGCACCTCTTACATTGGCAGCACCTCTTACACTGGCAGCCCCTCTTACCCTGGCAGCCCCTCTTACGCTGGCAGCACCTTTTACACTGGCAGCACCTCTTACACTGGCAGCACCTCTTACACTGGCAGCACCTCTTACACTGGCAGCCCCTCATACCCTGGCAGCCCCTCTTACCCTGGCAGCCCCTCTTACACTGGCAGCACCTCTTACATTGGCAGCACCTCTTACACTGGCAGCCCCTCTTACCCTGGCAGCCCCTCTTACGCTGGCAGCACCTTTTACACTGGCAGCACCTCTTACACTGGCAGCACCTCTTACATTGGCAGCACCCCTTACACTGGCAGCCCCTCTTACCCTGGCAGCCCCTCTTACCCTGGCAGCCCCTCATACACTGGTAGCTGCTCTTACACTGGCAGCCCCTCTTACACTGGCAGCCCCTCTTACATTGGCAGCACCTCTTACACTGGCAGCCCCTCTTACCCTGGCAGCCCCTATTACCCTGGCAGCCCCTCTTACCCTGGCAGCCCCTCTTACACTGGCAGCACCTCTTACACTGGTAGCCCCTCTTACACTGGCAGCTCCTCTTACACTGGCAGCCCCTCTTACACTGGCAGCCCCTCATACAATGGCAGCCCCTCTTACACTGGCAGCCCCACTTACACTGGCAGCACCTCTTACACTGGCAGCCCCTCTTGCACTGGCAGCCCCTCTTACACAGGCAGCACCTCTTACCCTGGCAGCCCCTCTTACACTGGCAGCCCCTCTTACACTGGCAGCCCCTCTTACACTGGCAGCACCTCTTACACTGGCAGCACCTCTTACACTGGCAGCCCCTCTTACACTGGCAGCAACTCTTACACTGGCAGCACCTCTTACACTGGCAGCCCCTCTTACACTGGCAACCCCTCTTACGCTGGCAGCCCCTCTTACACTGGCAGCCCCTCTTACACTGGCAACCCCTCTTACACTGGCAGCAGCTCTTACACTGGTAGCTCCTCTTTCACTGGTAGCACCTCTTACACTGGTAGCCCCTCTTACACTGGTAGCTCCTCTTTCACTGGCAGCACCTTTAACACTGGCAGCCCTCTTACACTGGCAGCCCTCTTACACTGGTAGCACCTCTTATACTGGCAGCTCCTCTTACACTGGCAGCCCCTCTTACACAGGCAGCCCCTCTTACACTGGCAGCACCTCTTACACTGGCAGTCCCTCTTACACTGGCAGCACCTCTTACGCTGGCAGCGCCTCTTACACTGGCAGCACCTCTTACATTGGCAGCAACTCTTACACTGGCAGCCCCTCTTACCCTGGCAGCCCCTCAAACGCTGGCAGCACCTTTTACACTGGCAGCACCTCTTACACTGGCAGCACCTCTTACACTGGCAGCACCTCTTACACTGGCAGCCCCTCATACCCTGGCAGCCCCTCTTACCCTGGCAGCCCCTCTTACACTGGCAGCACCTCTTACACTGGTAGCCCCTCTTACACTGGCAGCTCCTCTTACACTGGCAGCCCCTCTTACACTGGCAGCCCCTCATACACTGGCAGCCCCTCTTACACTGGCAGCCCCTCTTACACTGGCAGCACCTCTTACACTGGCAGCCCCTCTTGCACTGGCAGCCAATCTTACACAGGCGGCACCTCTTACCCTGGCAGCACCTCTTACCCTGGCAGCACCTCTTACACTGGCAGCCCCTCTTAAACTGGCAGCCCCTCTTACACTGGCAGCCCCTCTTACACTGGCAGCTCCTCTTATACTGGCAGCACCTCTTACACTGGCAGCCCCTCTTACACTGGCAGCACCTCTTACACAAGCAGCCCCTCTTACACTGGCAGCCCCTCTTACACTGGCAGCAACTCTTACACTGGCAGCACCTCTTACACTGGCAGCCCCTCTTACACTGGCAGCCCATCTTACACTGGCAGCAAGTCTTACACTGGCAGCCCCTCTTACACTGGCAACCCCTCTTACGCTGGCAGCCCCTCTTACACTGGCAGCCCCTCTTACACTGGCAACCCCTCTTACACTGGCAGCACCTCTTACACTGGTAGCTCCTCTTTCACTGGCAGCACCTTTAACACTGGCAGCCCTCTTACACTGGCAGCCCTCTTACACTGGTAGCACCTCTTATACTGGCAGCTCCTCTTACACTGGCAGCCCTCTTACACTGGCAGCCCCTCTTACACTGGCAGCACCTCTTACACTGGCAGTCCCTCTTACACTGGCAGCACCTCTTACGTTGGCAGCACCTCTTACACTGGCAGCACCTTTTACACTGGCAGCACCTCTTATACTGGCAGCACCTCTTACACTGGCAGCCCCTCTTACACTGGCAGCACCTCTTACACAAGCAGCCCCTCTTACACTGGCAGCCCCTCTTACACTGGCAGCAACTCTTACACTGGCAGCACCTCTTACACTGGCAGCCCCTCTTACACTGGCAGCCCCTCTTACACTGGCAGCAAGTCTTACACTGGCAGCACCTCTTATACTGGCAGCTCCTCTTACACTGGCAGCCCCTCTTACACTGGCAGCCCCTCTTACACTGGCAGCACCTCTTACACTGGCAGTCCCTCTTACACTGGCAGCACCTCTTACACTGGCAGTCCCTCTTACACTGGCAGCACCTCTTACACTGGCAGCACCTCTTACACTGGCAGCCCCATTTACAATGGCAGCACCTCTTACACTGGCAGTCCCTCTTACACTGGCAGTCCCTCTTACACTGGCAGCACCTCTTACACTGGCAGCACCTCTTACACTGGCAGCACCTCTTACACTGGCAGCACCTCTTATACTGGCAGCTCCTCTTACACTGGCAGCCCCTCTTACACTGGCAGCCCCTCTTACACTGGCAGCACCTCTTACACTGGCAGTCCCTCTTACACTGGCAGCACCTCTTACACTGGCAGTCCCTCTTACACTGGCAGCACCTCTTACACTGGCAGCACCTCTTACACTGGCAGCCCCATTTACAATGGCAGCACCTCTTACACTGGCAGTCCCTCTTACACTGGCAGTCCCTCTTACACTGGCAGCACCTCTTACACTGGCAGCACCTCTTACACTGGCAGCACCTCTTACACTGGCAGCTCCTCTTAAACTGGTAGCACCTCTTACACTGGCAGTCCCTCATACACTGGCAGCCCCTCTTACACTGGTAGCTCCTCTTTCACTGGCATCACCTCTTACGCTGGCAGCACCTCTTACACTGGCAGCACCTCTTACACTGGCGGCACCTTACACTGGCAGCACCTCTTACACTGGCAGCCCCTCTTACACTGGCAGCACCTCTTGCACAGGCAGCTCCTCTTACACTGGCAGCCCCTCTTACACAGGCAGCTCCTCTTACACTGGCAGCCCCTCTTACACTGGCAGTCCCTCTTACACTGGCAGCCCCTCTTACACTGGCAGCTCCTCTTACACTGGCAGCCCCTCTTACACTGGCAGCCCCTCTTACACTGGCAGCACCTCTTACACCGGTAGCCCCTCTTACACTGGCAGCCCCTCTTACACTGGCAGCACCTCTTACACTGGCAGCCCCTCTTACACTGGCAGCCCCTCTGACACTGGTAGTACCTCTTACACTGGCAGCCCCTGTTACACTGGCTACCCCTCTTATACTGGCAGCCCCTCTTACACTGGCAGCACCTCTTACACTGGCAGCCCCTCTTACACTGGCAACCCCTCTTACACTGGCAGCCCCTCTTACACTGGCAGTCCCTCTTACACTGGCAGCCCCTCTTACACTGGCAGCTCCTCTTACACTGGCAGTCCCTCTTACACTGGCAGCCCCTCTTACACTGGCAGCCCCTCTTACACTGGCAGCACCTCTTACACTGGTAGCCCCTCTTACACTGGCAGCTCCTCTTACACTGGCAGTCCCTCTTACACTGGCAGCCCCTCATACACTGGCAGCCCCTCTTACACTGGCAACCCCTCTTACACTGGCAGCCCCTCTTACACTGGCAGTCCCTCTTACACTGGCAGCCCCTCTTACACTGGCAGCTCCTCTTACACTGGCAGTCCCTCTTACACTGGCAGCCCCTCTTACACTGGCAGCCCCTCTTACACCGGTAGCCCCTCTTACACTGGCAGCCCCTCTTACACTGGCAGCACCTCTTACACTGGCAGCCCCTCTTACACTGGCAGCCCCTCTGACACTGGTAGTACCTCTTACACTGGCAGCCCCTCTTACACTGGCAACCCCTCTTATACTGGCAGCCCCTCTTACACTGGCAGCCCCTCTTACACTGGCAGCACCTCTTACACTGGCAGCCCCTCTTGCACTGGCAGCCCCTCTTACACAGGCAGCACCTCTTACCCTGGCAGCACCTCTTACACTGGCAGCCCCTCTTACACTGGCAGCCCCTCTTACACTGGCAGCCCCTCTTACACTGGCAGCTCCTCTTATACTGGCAGCACCCCTTACACTGGCAGCCCCTCTTACACTGGCAGCACCTCTTACACTGGCAGCCCCTCTTACACTGGCAGCCCCTCTTACACTGGCAGCAACTCTTACACTGGCAGCACCTCTTACACTGGCAGCACCTCTTACACTGGCAGCCCCTCATACCCTGGCAGCCCCTCTTACCCTGGCAGCCCCTCTTACACTGGCAGCACCTCTTACACTGGCAGCACCTCTTACATTGGCAGCCCCTCTTACCCTGGCAGCCCCTATTACCCTGGCAGCCCCTCTTACCCTGGCAGCCCCTCTTACACTGGCAGCACCTCTTACACTGGTAGCCCCTCTTACACTGGCAGCTCCTCTTACACTGGCAGCCCCTCTTACACTGGCAGCCCCTCATACACTGGCAGCCCCTCTTACACTGGCAGCCCCTCTTACACTGGCAGCACCTCTTACACTGGCAGCCCCTCTTGCACTGGCAGCCCCTCTTACACAGGCAGCACCTCTTACCCTGGCAGCCCCTCTTACACTGGCAGCCCCTCTTACACTGGCAGCCCCTCTTACACTGGCAGCACCTCTTACACTGGCAGCACCTCTTACACTGGCAGCCCCTCTTACACTGGCAGCAACTCTTACACTGGCAGCACCTCTTACACTGGCAGCCCCTCTTACACTGGCAACCCCTCTTACGCTGGCAGCCCCTCTTACACTGGCAGCCCCTCTTACACTGGCAACCCCTCTTACACTGGCAGCAGCTCTTACACTGGTAGCTCCTCTTTCACTGGTAGCACCTCTTACACTGGTAGCCCCTCTTACACTGGTAGCTCCTCTTTCACTGGCAGCACCTTTAACACTGGCAGCCCTCTTACACTGGCAGCCCTCTTACACTGGTAGCACCTCTTATACTGGCAGCTCCTCTTACACTGGCAGCCCCTCTTACACTGGCAGCACCTCTTACACTGGCAGTCCCTCTTACACTGGCAGCACCTCTTACGCTGGCAGCACCTCTTACACTGGCAGCACCTTTTACACTGGCAGCAGCTCTTACATTGGCAGCAACTCTTACACTGGCAGCCCCTCTTACCCTGGCAGCCCCTCTTACGCTGGCAGCACCTTTTACACTGGCAGCACCTCTTACACTGGCAGCACCTCTTACATTGGCAGCACCCCTTACACTGGCAGCCCCTCTTACCCTGGCAGCCCCTCTTACCCTGGCAGCCCCTCATACACTGGTAGCTGCTCTTACACTGGCAGCCCCTCTTACCCTGGCAGCCCCTCTTACGCTGGCAGCCCTTACACTGCCCTCTTACACCGGCAGCACCTCTTACGCTGGCGGCACATTACACTGGCAGCCCCTCTTACACTGGCAGCACCTCTTACACTGGCAGTCCCCTCTTACACTGGCAGCCCCTCTTACACTGGCAGCTCCTCTTACACTGGCAGCCCCTCTTACACTGGCAGCCCCTCTTACACTGGCAGCACCTCTTACACTGGTAGCCCCTCTTACACTGGCAGCCCCTCTTACACTGGCAGCACCTCTTACACTGGCAGCCCCTCTTACTCTGGCAGCCCCTCTTACACTGGTAGCACCTCTTACACTGGCAGCCCCTCTTACACTGACAACCCCTCTTATACTGGCAGCCCCTCTTACACTGGCAGCCGCTCTTACACTGGCAGCCCCTCTTACACTGGCAACCCCTCTTACGCTGGCAGCCCCTCTTACACTGGCAGCCCCTCTTACACTGTCAACCCCTCTTACACTGGCAGCACCTCTTACACTGGTAGCTCCTCTTTCACTGGCAGCACCTCTAACACTGGCAGCCCTCTTACACTGGCAGCCCTCTTACACTGGTAGCACCTCTTATACTGGCAGCTCCTCTTACACTGGCAGCCCCTCTTACACTGGCAGTCCCTCTTACACTGGCAGCCCCTCTTACACTGGCAGCACCTCTTACACTGGTAGCCCCTCTTACACTGGCAGCTCCTCTTACACTGGCAGCCCCTCTTACACTGGCAGCCCCTCATACACTGGCAGCCCCTCTTACACTGGCAGCCCCTCTTACACTGCCAGCACCTCTTACACTGGCAGCCCCTCTTGCACTGGCAGCCCCTCTTACACAGGCAGCACCTCTGACCCTGGCAGCACCTCTTACACTGGCAGCCCCTCTTACACTGGCAGCACCTCTTACACTGGCAGCCCCTCTTAAACTGGCAGCCCCTCTTACACTGGCAGCAACTCTTACACTGGCAGCACCTCTTACACTGGCAGCCCCTCTTACACTGGCAGCCCATCTTACACTGGCAGCCCCTCTTACACTGGCAGCCCCTCTTACACTGGCAACCCCTCTTACACTGGCAGCACCTCTTACACTGGTAGCTCCTCTTTCACTGGCAGCACCTTTAACACTGGCAGCCCTCTTACACTGGCAGCCCTCTTACACTGGTAGCACCTCTTATACTGGCAGCTCCTGTTACACTGGCAGCCCCTCTTACACTGGCAGCCCCTCTTACACTGGCAGCACCTCTTACACTGGCAGTCCCTCTTACACTGGCAGCACCTCTTACACTGGCAGCACCTCTTACACTGGCAGCACCTTTTACACTGGCAGCACATCTTACACTGGCAGTCCCTCTTACACTGGCAGTCCCTCTTACACTGGCAGCACCTCTTACACTGGCAGCACCTCTTACACTGGCAGCCCCATTTACACTGGCAGCACCTCTTACACTGGCAGTCCCTCTTACACTGGCAGTCCCTCTTACACTGGCAGCACCTCTTACACTGGCAGCACCTCTTACACTGGCAGCACCTCTTACACTGCAGCCCCTCTTAAACTGGTAGCACCTCTTACACTGGCAGTCCCTCTTACACTGGCAGCCCCTCTTACACTGGTAGCTCCCTCTTTCACTGGCATCACCTCTTACACTGGCAGCACCTCTTACACTGGCAGCACCTCTTAAACTGGCGGCACCATTACACTGGCAGCACCTCTTACACTGGCAGCACCTCTTACACTGGCAGCACCTCTTACACTGGCAGCTCCCTCTTACACTGGCAGCTCCCTCTTACACAGGCAGCTCCCTTACACTGGCAGCCCCTCTTACACTGAGGCATACCCCATCTTACAACTGGCAGCCCCTCTTACACTGGCAGCTCCTCTTACACTGCAGCCCCTCTTACCCTGGCAGCCCCTCTTACACTGGCAGCACCTCTTACACTGGTAGCCCCTCTTACACTGGCAGCCCCTCTTACACTGGCAGCACCTCTTACACTGGCAGCCCCTCTTACACTGGCAGCACCTCTGACACTGGCAGTACCTCTTACAACTGGCAGCCCCTCTTACACTGGCAGACCCTCTTACACTGGCAGCCCCTCTTACACTGGCAGCCCCTCTTACACTGGCAGCACCTCTTACCGGTAGCCCCTCTTACAATGGCAAGCCCCTCTTACACTGGCAGCACCTCTTACACATGGCAGCTCCTCTTACACTGGCAGCCCCTCTGACACTGGTCAGTACTCGTTAACTGGCAGCCCCTCTGACACTGGCAAGCTCCTCGTATACTGGCAGGCCCTCTTACACTGGCAGCCCCTTACCACTGGCAAGCACCGCTGACACTGGTAGCCCCTCTAGCACTAGCAGCCCCTCTTACACATGGCAGCACCTCTTACACTGGGCAGCACCTCTTACACTGGCAGCCCCTCTGACCTACTGTGCAGTACCCCTCTTACACTGGCAGCCCTCTTACACTTGGCAACTCCCTTATACTGGCAGCACCTCTTACACTGGCAGCAACCTCTTACACTGGCAGCACCTCTTAACACTGGCAGCCTCCTCTTACACTGGCAGCCCACTCTTAGCAACTGGCAGTCAACTCTTACACTGGCAGCACCTCTTACACTGGCAGCACCTCTTACACTGGCAGCCCCTCTTACACTGGCAGCCCCTCTTACACTGGCAGCCCCTCTTACACTGGCAGCCCCTCTTACACTGGCAGCCCCTCTTACACTGGCAGCCCCTCTTACACTGCCAGCCCCTCTTACACTGGCAGCCCCTCTTACACTGGCAGCACCTCTTACACTGGTAGCTCCTCTTCAACTGCAGCACCTCTTACACTGGCAGCCCTCTTACACTGGCAGCCCTCTTACACTGGCAGCACCTCTTACACTGGCAGCTCCTCTTACACTGGCAGCCCCTCTTACACTGGCAGCCCCTCTTACACTGGCAGCACCTCTTACACTGGTAGCCCTCTTACACTGGCAGCACCTCTTACACTGGCAGCCCCTCTTACACTGGCAGCCCCTCATACACTGGCAGCCCCCTCTTACACTGGCAGCCCCTCTTACACTGGCAGCCCCTCTTACACTGGCAGCACCTCTTACACTGGCAGCCCCTCTTGCACTGGCAGCCCCTCTACACAGGCAGCACCTCTTACCCTGGCAGCACCTCTTACACTGGCAGCCCCTCTTACACTGGCAGCCCCTCTTACACTGGCAGCCCCTCTTACACTGGCAATCCCTCTTATACTGGCAGCTCCTCTTACACTGGCAGCCCCTCTTACACTGGCAGCCCCTCTTACTCTGGCAGCCCCTCTTACACTGGCAGCCCCTCTTACACTGGCAGCCCCTTTTACACTGCCAGCCCCTCTTACACTGGCAGCCCCTCTTACACTGGCAGCACCTCTTACACTGGCAGCCCCTCTTACACTGGCAGTCCCTCTTACACTGGCAGCCCCTCTTACACTGGCAGCTCCTCTTACACTGGCAGCCCCTCTTACACTGGCAGCCCCTCTTACACTGGCAGCTCCTCTTACACTGGCAGCCCCTCTTACACTGGCAGCCCCTCATACACTGGCAGCCCCTCTTACACTGGCAGCCCCTCTTACACTGGCAGCCCCTCTTACACTGGCAGCACCTCTTACACTGGCAGCCCCTCTTGCACTGGCAGCCCCTCTTACCCTGGCAGCACCTCTTACACTGGCAGCCCCTCTTACACTGGCAGCCCCTCTTACACTGGCAGCCCCTCTTACACTGGCAGCTCCTCTTATACTGGCAGCACCTCTTACACTGGCAGCACCTCTTACACTGGCAGCACCTCTTACACTGGCAGCCCCTCTTACACTGGCAGCCCCTCTTACACTGGCAGCAACTCTTACACTGGCAGCCCCTCTTACACTGGCAGCCCCTCTTACACTGGCAGCCCCTCTTACACTGGCAGCCCCTCTTACTCTGGCAGCCCCTCTTACACTGGCAGCCCCTCTTACACTGGCAGCCCCTCTTACACTGCCAGCCCCTCTTACACTGGCAGCCCCTCTTACACTGGCAGCACCTCTTACACTGGCAACCCCTCTTACACTGGCAACCCCTCTTATACTGGCAGCTCCTCTTACACTGGCAGCCCCTCTTACACTGGCAGTCCCTCTTACACTGGCAGCCCCTCTTACACTGGCAGCTCCTCTTACACTGGCAGCCCCTCTTACACTGGCAGCCCCTCTTACACTGGCAGCACCTCTTACACTGGTAGCCCCTCTTACACTGGCAGCTCCTCTTACACTGGCAGCCCCTCTTACACTGGCAGCCCCTCATACACTGGCAGCCCCTCTTACACTGGCAGCCCCTCTTACACTGGCAGCCCCTCTTACACTGGCAGCACCTCTTACACTGGCAGCCCCTCTTGCACTGGCAGCCCCTCTACACAGGCAGCACCTCTTACCCTGGCAGCACCTCTTACACTGGCAGCCCCTCTTACACTGGCAGCCCCTCTTACACTGGCAGCCCCTCTTACACTGGCAGCTCCTCTTATACTGGCAGCACCTCTTACACAGGCAGCCCCTCTTACACTGGCAGCACCTCTTACACTGGCAGCCCCTCTTACACTGGCAGCCCCTCTTACACTGGCAGCAACTCTTACACTGGCAGCACCTCTTACACTGGCAGCCCCTCTTACACTGGCAGCCCATCTTACACTGGCAGCAAGTCTTACACTGGCAGCACCTCTTACACTGGTAGCTCCTCTTTCACTGGCAGCACCTTTAACACTGGCAACCCCTCTTACACTGGCAGCCCCTTTTACACTTGCAGCCCCTCTTACACTGGCAGCACCTCTTACACTGGTAGCCCCTCTTACACTGGCAGCTCCTCTTACACTGGCAGCCCCTCTTACACTGGCAGCCCCTCATACACTGGCAGTCCCTCTTACACTGGCAGCCCCTTTTACACTGGCAGCACCTCTTACACTGACAGCACCTCTTACACTGGCAGCACCTCTTACACTGGCAGCCCCTCTTACCCTGGCAGCACCTCTTACACTGGTAGCTCCTCTTTCACTGGCAGCACCTCTTACACTGGCAGCCCCTCTTACACTGGCAGCAACTCTTACACTGGCAGCACCGCTTACACTGGCAGCCCCTCTTACACTGGCAGCCCCTCTTACACTGGCAGCAACTCTTACACTGGCAGCTCCTCTTACACTGGCAGCCCCTCTTACACTGGCAGCACCTCTTACACTGACAGCACCTCTTACACTGGCAGCACCTCTTACACTGGCAGCCCCTCTTACCCTGGCAGCACCTCTTACACTGGTAGCTCCTCTTTCACTGGCAGCACCTCTTACACTGGCAGCCCCTCTTACACTGGCAGCAACTCTTACACTGGCAGCAACTCTTACACTGGCAGCACCGCTTACACTGGCAGCCCCTCTTACACTGGCAGCCCCTCTTACACTGGCAGCCCCTCTTACTCTGGCAGCCCCTCTTACACTGGCAGCCCCTCTTACACTGGCAGCCCCTCTTACACTGCCAGCCCCTCTTACACTGGCAGCCCCTCTTACACTGGCAGCACCTCTTACACTGGCAGCCCCTCTTACACTGGCAACCCCTCTTATACTGGCAGCTCCTCTTACACTGGCAGCCCCTCTTACACTGGCAGTCCCTCTTACACTGGCAGCCCCTCTTACACTGGCAGCTCCTCTTACACTGGCAGCCCCTCTTACACTGGCAGCCCCTCTTACACTGGCAGCACCTCTTACACTGGTAGCCCCTCTTACACTGGCAGCTCCTCTTACACTGGCAGCCCCTCTTACACTGGCAGCCCCTCATACACTGGCAGCCCCTCTTACACTGGCAGCCCCTCTTACACTGGCAGCCCCTCTTACACTGGCAGCACCTCTTACACTGGCAGCCCCTCTTGCACTGGCAGCCCCTCTTACACAGGCAGCACCTCTTACCCTGGCAGCACCTCTTACACTGGCAGCCCCTCTTACACTGGCAGCCCCTCTTACACTGGCAGCCCCTCTTACACTGGCAACCCCTCTTATACTGGCAGCTCCTCTTACACTGGCAGCCCCTCTTACACTGGCAGCCCCTCTTACTCTGGCAGCCCCTCTTACACTGGCAGCCCCTCTTACACTGGCAGCCCCTTTTACACTGCCAGCCCCTCTTACACTGGCAGCCCCTCTTACACTGGCAGCACCTCTTACACTGGCAGCCCCTCTTACACTGGCAGTCCCTCTTACACTGGCAGCCCCTCTTACACTGGCAGCTCCTCTTACTCTGGCAGCCCCTCTTACACTGGCAGCCCCTCTTACACTGGCAGCTCCTCTTACACTGGCAGCCCCTCTTACACTGGCAGCCCCTCTTACACTGGCAGCCCCTCTTACACTGGCAGCCCCTCTTACACTGGCAGCCCCTCTTACACTGGCAGCACCTCTTACACTGGCAGCCCCTCTTACACTGGCAGCCCCTCTTACCCTGGCAGCACCTCTTACACTGGCAGCCCCTCTTACACTGGCAGCCCCTCTTACACTGGCAGCCCCTCTTACACTGGCAGCTCCTCTTATACTGGCAGCACCTCTTAAACTGGCAGCACCTCTTACACTGGCAGCACCTCTTACACTGGCAGCCCCTCTTACACTGGCAGCCCCTCTTACACTGGCAGCAACTCTTACACTGGCAGCCCCTCTTACACTGGCAGCCCCTCTTACACTGGCAGCCCCTCTTACACTGGCAGCCCCTCTTACTCTGGCAGCCCCTCTTACACTGGCAGCCCCTCTTACACTGCCAGCCCCTCTTACACTGGCAGCCCCTCTTACACTGGCAGCACCTCTTACACTGGCAACCCCTCTTATACTGGCAGCTCCTCTTACACTGGCAGCCCCTCTTACACTGGCAGTCCCTCTTACACTGGCAGCCCCTCTTACACTGGCAGCTCCTCTTACACTGGCAGCCCCTCTTACACTGGCAGCCCCTCTTACACTGGCAGCACCTCTTACACTGGTAGCCCCTCTTACACTGGCAGCTCCTCTTACACTGGCAGCCCCTCTAACACTGGCAGCCCCTCATACACTGGCAGCCCCTCTTACACTGGCAGCCCCTCTTACACTGGCAGCCCCTCTTACACTGGCAGCACCTCTTACACTGGCAGCCCCTCTTGCACTGGCAGCCCCTCTACACAGGCAGCACCTCTTACCCTGGCAGCACCTCTTACACTGGCAGCCCCTCTTACACTGGCAGCCCCTCTTACACTGGCAGCCCCTCTTACACTGGCAGCTCCTCTTATACTGGCAGCACCTCTTACACAGGCAGCCCCTCTTACACTGGCAGCACCTCTTACACTGGCAGCCCCTCTTACACTGGCAGCCCCTCTTACACTGGCAGCAACTCTTACACTGGCAGCACCTCTTACACTGGCAGCCCCTCTTACACTGGCAGCCCATCTTACACTGGCAGCAAGTCTTACACTGGCATCCCCTCTTACACTGGCAACCCCTCTTACGCTGGCAACCCCTCTTACACTGGCAGCCCCTCTTACACTGGCAACCCCTCTTACACTGGCAGCACCTCTTACACTGGTAGCTCCTCTTTCACTGGCAGCACCTTTAACACTGGCAGCCCTCTTACACTGGCAGCCCTCTTACACTGGTAGCACCTCTTATACTGGCAGCTCCTCTTACACTGGCAGCCCCTCTTACACTGGCAGTCCCTCTTACACTGGCAGCCCCTCTTACACTGGGAGCACCTCTTACACTGGTAGCCCCTCTTACACTGGCAGCCCCTCTTACACTGGCAGCCCCTCATACACTGGCAGCCCCTCTTACACTGGCAGCCCCTCTTACACTGGCAGCCCCTCTTACACTGGCAGCACCTCTTACACTGGCAGCCCCTCTTGCACTGGCAGCCCCTCTTACACAGGCAGCACCTCTTACCCTGGCAGCACCTCTTACACTGGCAGCCCCTCTTACATTGGCAGCCCCTCTTACACTGGCAGCCCCTCTTACACTGGCAGCTCCTCTTATACTGGCAGCACCTCTTACACTGGCAGCCCCTCTTACACTGGCAGCACCTCTTACACTGGCAGCCCCTCTTACACTGGCAGCCCCTCTTACACTGGCAGCAACTCTTACACTGGCAGCACCTCTTACACTGGCAGCCCCTCTTACACTGGCAGCCCATCTTACACTGGCAGCAAGTCTTACACTGGCAGCACCTCTTACACTGGTAGCTCCTCTTTCACTGGCAGCACCTTTAACACTGGCAGCCCTCTTACACTGGCAGCCCTCTTACACTGGTAGCACCTCTTATACTGGCAGCTCCTCTTACACTGGCAGCCCCTCTTACACTGGCAGCCCCTCTTACACTGGCAGCACCTCTTACACTGGCAGTCCCTCTTACACTGGCAGCACCTCTTACACTGGCAGCACCTCTTACACTGGCAGCACCTTTTACACTGGCAGCACCTCTTACACTGGCAGTCCCTCTTACACTGGCAGTCCCTCTTACACTGGCAGCACCTCTTACACTGGCAGCACCTCTTACACTGGCAGCCCCATTTACACTGGCAGCACCTCTTACACTGGCAGTCCCTCTTACACTGGCAGTCCCTCTTACACTGGCAGCACCTCTTACACTGGCAGCACCTCTTACACTGGCAGCACCTCTTACACTGGCAGCCCCTCTTAAACTGGTAGCACCTCTTACACTGGCAGTCCCTCTTACACTGGCAGCCCCTCTTACACTGGTAGCTCCTCTTTCACTGGCATCACCTCTTACACTGGCAGCACCTCTTACACTGGCAGCACCTCTTACACTGGCGGCACCTTACACTGGCAGCACCTCTTACACTGGCAGCCCCTCTTACACTGGCAGCACCTCTTACACAGGCAGCTCCTCTTACACTGGCAGCCCCTCTTACACAGGCAGCTCCTCTTACACTGGCAGCCCCTCTTATACTGGCAGTCCCTCTTACACTGGCAGCCCCTCTTACACTGGCAGCTCCTCTTACACTGGCTGCCCCTCTTACACTGGCAGCCCCTCTTACACTGGCAGCACCTCTTACACTGGTAGCCCCTCTTACACTGGCAGCCCCTCTTACACTGGCAGCACCTCTTACACTGGCAGCCCCTCTTACACTGGCAGCCCCTCTTACACTGGTAGCACCTCTTACACTGGCAGCCCCTCTTACACTGGCAACCCCTCTTACACTGGCAGCCCCTCTTACACTGGCAGCCCCTCTTACACTGGCAGCCCCTCTTACACTGGCAGCACCTCTTACACTGGCAGCCCCTCTTACACTGGCATCCCCTCTTATACTGGCAGCTCCTCTTACACTGGCAGCCCCTCTTACACTTTCAGTCCCTCTTACACTGGCAGCCCCTCTTACACTGGCAGCTCCTCTTACACTGGCAGCCCCTCTTACACTGGCAGCCCCTCTTACACTGGCAGCACCTCTTACACTGGTAGCCCCTCTTACACTGGCAGCTCCTCTTACACTGGCAGCCCCTCTTACACTGGCAGCCCCTCATACACTGGCAGCCCCTCTTACACTGGCAGCCCCTCTTACACTGGCAGCACCTCTTACACTGACAGCACCTCTTACACTGGCAGCACCTCTTACACTGGCAGCCCCTCTTACCCTGGCAGCACCTCTTACACTGGTAGCTCCTCTTTCACTGGCAGCACCTCTTACACTGGCAGCCCCTCTTACACTGGCAGCAACTCTTACACTGGCAGCACCGCTTACACTGGCAGCCCCTCTTACACTGGCAGCCCCTCTTACACTGGCAGCAACTCTTACACTGGCAGCAACTCTTACACTGGCAGCAAGTCTTACACTGGCAGCCCCTCTTACTCTGGCAGCCCCTCTTACACTGGCAGCCCCTCTTACACTGCCAGCCCCTCTTACACTGGTAGCTCCTCTTACACTGGCAGCTCCTCTTACACTGGCAGCCCCTCTTACACTGGCAGCCCCTCTTACACTGGCAGCACCTCTTATACCGGCAGCACCTCTTACACTGGCAGCCCCTCTTACACTGGTAGCTCCTCTTACACTGGCAGCCCCTCTTACACTGGTAGCTCCTCTTACACTGGCAGCCCCTCTTACACTGTCAACCCCTCTTACACTGGCAGCCCCTCTTACACTGGCAGCACCTCTTACACTGGCAGCCCCTCTTACACTGGTAGCTTCTTGATGGAACCATCAATTCTACGGACACGTGCTTGTAGGATTAGAATAGCAGTTTTAATATACTTACAACAGAGCCAGCCTGTTCGCCTTTGAACTTTCGATGAACTGGCCGGCTGGCTCTGTGGCACGGATCTTTATGCAGCAGCTCTAGGGGGAGGAGTTCTGGGCGGAGCCAAGGGGGGAGCCCAGTACAAACTCTCGAGTACTCCCAGAGCGACTCCCCCGGTGATCAGGTAGTGCAACTGCACTTACAATATCGGTACATATATCCAATGGGAACACAGTGACATTGGTAACTTATAATACCGTGTGAATCTCATTCACCACACTCCTCTTACACAGGCAGCTCCTCTTACATTGGCAGCCCGTCTTACACTGGCAGCACCTCTTATACTTCCAACATCTAATACAATGGCTGCACCTTCCAATGACTGATCATCCTACACTGTCAGCACCGATTACCCTGTCAGTATCTCTTCCCCCGTATGCATCACTTCGTATGTTTGACTGCTGAACCATTACAGCCCCGCTAGTAAGCCGTGTTTACCTTCAGGTTGGTACATAAACTGGATCACAATATCGACAGTGTTTAGGTGAAAATGTTGAGTTTTAATGCAACCACGATGTTGTTTAGTGCAATAAGCAATACAAAACGGCCACGCCCACATGCATGGCAACTGGCTCCCAGCCACTAGAGGACGATCACATATTAGGGCCCTCAGTCAGTATTTACATTGTGGTTGCTGATTCATTTGCAAACACTCTCCTGCTGTGTTCCAGCATTATTTACAATCCCCCGGGGTGAATATCATGCCTTCCCTCCCAGCGAGTGTCACCAGTTTCAGTGTCAGACTTGGCAGTTCAGTGTCGCCATGGATATGATGACAGTAACTGGGTTTACACACTCACCTGGACAACCTTGTCAAACACTGCCCTCTGCAGGTGCGACTCAAGACTGTAGCCTGGCTTTTCACTCCAGATGCGAGTGCCCAGAACCGGGAAATTTCCCGGCTTGCCACACCTGCCCCGTGTGACTGGATCTTTGTTCCAGGGGAGGAGGCAAATGTGTGCGAGAGATGGGCTTCTTACCCCAGAAGCAGACAGCCACAGGGGTTGTTGAGTGCTAAGGCGGGCTGGTTAAACGGCCTGCCTCAGTGGGCGGCACAGTGGTTAGCAGTGTTGCTTCACAGCTCTAGGGTCCCAGTTTCGATTCCTGGCTTAGGTCACTGTCTGTGTGGAGTCTGCACATTCTCCTGTCTGTGTGGGTTTCCTCCGGGTGCTCCGGTTTCCTCCCACATTTCCCGAAAGACGTGCTGTTAGGTGAATTGGACATTCTGAATTCTCCCTCCGTGTACCCAAACGGGTGCCTGAATGTGGCAACTAGGGGCTTTTCACAGTAACTTCATTGCAGTGTTAATGTAAACCTGCTTGTGATAATAGAGATTATTAATATTATTACTTAGTCCCTGTTGTGTTGTTAAATATAAGCGCCTCTAGGCCTCGGCCAACAGACCCTCTCCCATGCCCCATCCATCCCAACCCATGCCAACCCATGCTCGTCCATCCACCTCCAATGATCCCTCACATTAATTATGCTGTCAAAAATCTCTTTACTCATCCATATGGCCCCTTATAAACCCTACTCCAACCCATGCTTTCCACTCATATTTTTTATAATCTTTATTTTCACGCAGGTGCCGCAGGCCTCTGCGGGGAGTTGAGGAGGTGAGTAGCCATCTTTGCTCACAGGCAAAGAGCTCTGGGGCACTGGGCTTGCTGCCCCAGTGCTCAGTGGCGTCACCCTCGGGTGGGTGGTCACCCACGGCTGGGGGGCACCCTCGGCAGGGATGGAAAGCCATGGAAGTGGGAGTTCACTTGGGGGCAATTGTGCCTGACTCTGCCATGCCAATCTCTGGATCATGTGTACCTTTTCGGGGGCAACCCTTCTACCTGTCCATCTGTCCCACCGACCACCCATAACCCCCATTGACTGCTGAGGCCTCTGGCCGTGCGGCTGAATGCTATTGCTGAATTGGCTTTCGTAGTTAAGTGAGCACTTCACACATCGCTAGTGGATTCCCATGGGTGGGTGGGCCATGTCGCATGTGGAGTCATTGCCTAGCATTCCAATCAGGCCGTGATGCCTGGACACTGTATCTGAACTCTGTGGGAGACCACACCACACACCGAGCAGCAGAGATCTGAACACCCAGGGAATGGGACACAGCTCCAGGGTCATGTCCACAGCCAAAGGGTGGGTGCAACAGCGAGGGGATCAGTCCCCGGTCCAGATAACGTTATGTGCGGGTGTCAGAGATACAGGGTCTGGGTCCATTGAGGGGGGGCCCGTTGCAGCCGGGAGTGGGGGAAGGTGGAGGGGGAGATCAATGGGGGAATGGAGGGTCTCAAGGTGGAAGCCATCGCTGTTTGTCAGTCTAACACCCTCTCCCAATTCCTTACTGTTGAACTGTATGGACAGTAATTAGGACCCCACAGAACAGACCAGAGGGGTGCTGCTGCTAGGGCGGGTAGCCAGATGACGACAGCAGCAGCGTCTGCAGAAGATCGAAAGTGGCAGCCCATGTACTGGACCTGTCGCACACTCTGAGCACCCAACTGCCCATGACTGCCCAGGGTGAACAGGCGGCGTTGGTCGTTCGAATAAATGATGGATTGTGCATGCCACAGGTGGCTCCATCTCAACATGGAGATGGTGCAGCACCTGTGCCATGTCCTCGTGGACATGGCACCATGTGGAAAAGGAGGACACCCACTCTCAGTGGCCGTCAAGCCCACGGCAGCCCTGAACATTTACACATTGGGATCCTTCTAGGGCTCGAGCGTGGACCTGTGTGGTACCTCGCAGGCTGCAGCCCACAGGTGCATCCGACAGGTCACGGATCCCCTGTTTGCCCAGGAGAGAAAACGACATCAAATTTGACACGGGCAAAGCCCAACAAGATGCCCAGGCAACAAGATTCTCCGCCATTCCCGGGATGCCCCAGGGCCAGTGGCTGATAGACTGCACTCATGTTGCCTTGCGCTCACCGGGCCATCTGCGGATGCCTTACGTTAACAGGAAGGGATTTCACTCCCTAAACATACAACTCATGTGTGACCACTGTTGTAGTTAATATTTTCCCCGCTTCTGGACTGTGATAGAAAGATTCAACAATGTTCGTTAGGTAAGCAAAACAAAGCTTTATTTACGAACTACAACTGCAAGCAGAAATGGCTGAAACTTGGAGTCGGAAGGCAGTCAAATACAAACTGCGGGTTCCTTTCCAAGTCTGCGCTGTTACAGAGAAATAGGACAATATTTATACAGTATATGGATCAAGATTACATGAATACAGCTTGGTCAGGAATTTGATCAGAAGTAAAGCATAAACAATATCATAAAACTGGCGTCACCTTGCTGACCTTTGAGGACTCGGGGTCTCATATCATTATCTTGTCTTTTGATCGCATGTTTAAGAAACGGAGCAGACTTGTTTAGATATCGTACGAGATGAGTTCTGGCCTATCGTGTCATATTTTGACTGCTTTGGGTTATGACGAGTTAGTTTTATCAAGTTTACAGAGCCAGCCAGTTTTCGGGACAACTTGACCTTTTCTGTTTTCAATGCAGGCTTTAGGTTATGAGAGCTTGGCTTTTCTTACATTGTACCAAAAGTTGACCGGTGTTCCCAGAATGCCATTAGTTACTTTGCACACCATCACACCACCACATGCAGATCATGCACATGCATGCACGCTTCCCAGGGAGTGTGCACGACAGCTACATCCTGGAGCAGTCAGACATCCCCAGACTCTTCAGGGACCACCCCAGGATGCGAGGCTGGCTCTTGGGGATAAGGGATATCCGCTAAGGACCTGGGAAATGATGCCAGTACAGAGACTGGAAATCAAAGTGGAGACCCAGTACAATGAGGCCCATCTGTCCACCTGGGCTGTCACCGGAGTGGTGCACCGGACTACTCAAAATGTGATTCTGATGCCTCGACCGCTCTGGTGGCGCATTCCAGTATGCCCCCTCGGAGGTCACCAGCTTTGTGGTGGTCTGTTGCATCCTCCACAACCTGGCACACCTGTGGGACGACGAGGTTGGTGATGAGAAACTTTTGGCCATCTCCAAGGAGGAGGAGGATGATAAGGCGGCGTTGGACCAGCAGGGACTTGAGGACAATCGTGGGGATGGTCAGCATGGAGCCTTCTTCACAGAACAGAGAAGTGAGAGCGGGGGACGAGTGGGGGGTCAGTGGGAGAAGCCTTTGAGCAGGAGTTGCCACGCTGGCAGGCAATGCTGGTGAACAGAAGTGAGGTCGGGAGAAGGTCGAGAGAGGTGTCCATAAGGAGGAGGGGAAGGTGATGAAGGGAGAGTGACGTGATGAGTGAGTTTGGAGAAGAAACATGGTTGGGGCGGAGAAAGGGGCCATCTTGGATGGGGCAGATATCGGGTGAAATTAACAGGGGTAGAGCCAAAAGGGGAGGGTGGCGAACAGTAGAGAGGAATGGAGGTCCAAGACCCCGGTAAGGCTGATAACGTGGAACGTGTGAGGGCTCAACAGACCAGTCAAAAGGTCTAAGGTCTTTGCGCACCTTAGGAGCTTGAAAGCGGAGTTAGTCTTTCTGCAGGAGATGCACCTGTGTGTAAAGGACCGGGTTAGGCTGAGGAAAGGAGGGTGGATCAGCTTTTCAACTCTTGTTTGATTCAAAGTCGCGGGGAGTGGCAATTTTGATGAATAAGAAAACAGGGTTTGTGAGCACGAAGTAAGTGAGGAACGCAGGTTGGAAATGTGTGATTGTGAGTGGGGTATTAGAAGGGACGCCGGTGATGTTGGTCAATGTGTATGCACCGAAGTGGGATGGGCTGGCAGCAATCCTGGACTTGACCACCCACCAGTAAGGAGATTTGAATTGTGTCCGAGTGCCGAGATAGGTCGAGCCCCAGGTCAATGGGTAGGATATGAATGGCAAAAGAGCTGGTTGGGTTTCTGGAAAAGATGGGTATAGTGGACCCGTGGCACTTCAAGAATGAAGGGGGAAGGGAGTATTCCTTTTTTTTGCATGTGTACAGGGTATATTCCAGAATTGACTTTTTTGTGGTGAGCCGGGAGATTTTGGTTGGGGTGGAGGGGGGCAGAATAGGCGGGGATAGTAATCTCGGACGATGCGCCCATTGGCTGGAGATTCGGCTTAGACCGGGAGATGAGCAGAGGCCGGGGTGGAGACTCGGTTCGGCGTTGTTGGCAAATAGAGGGTTTTGTGACAAAGTGTGGGCTGTGGTTAAAGATTATGTAGAATTGAACCAAAATGGGGAGGTGTACCAGTGGCCACTTTTTGGAAAGCGCTAAAAGCGGTGGTCGGAGGGAGATTATCTTGTTCAAGGTACATGTGAATAGGAAAAGGAGGGAGGAATATGAATGGCTCATGAACGAGATAGTTAAGGTAGATAGGGAGTAGTCGAGGGTGCGCACCACAGAGGAATTGGCAAGGAGGAAAAAATTATAGGGGCAATTTGATAGGCTGACAACGGGGAGGGCGGTAGGGCAGCTGCATAGGGTAAGAGGAATGCAGTACAAATACGGAGAGAAGGCGAATCGAATGTTAGCGCATCAGACATGAAGGTGTGCCATGTCCAGGGAAATATTGAAGAGACGGGCTGGAACAGGGGATGTGGTGTCAGAGCCAGGGAAGATAAATGAGATGTTTAGGGATTATTATAAGAAGCTGTACAGGGTGAACCCGGGGTGAAGAGGGGGACATGGGGTGGTTCTTAGATGAACTGATGTTCCCACAGTTGGAGGAAAAGAGGTAGGTGCTAGAGGAGCCCCTGGGGCTAAGGGAGATATTGGGCAGTGCAAGGGGTATGGTCTGAGAAGGTTCCTTGGCCCGATGGCTACCTACCGGAATTTTATAAGGAGTTTGCGATGTACCTGGCATCACATCTCTTATGGGCGTTTAATGAGGTGTTGGAGAAGGGGGAAGCTGCTGGAGACGATGACGCAGGCAACGATCACATTGATACTAAAAAAGAGGAAGGACCCATTGGAATGTGGATCGTATAGGCCCATATCGCTGTTAAATACGGACGTGAAAGTGCTGGCTGGGTGGCACGGTGGTGCAGTGGTTAGCACTGCTGCCTACGTCACTAAGGACCTGGGTTTGATCCCGGCTCTGGGTCACTGTCCGTGTGGAGTTTGCACATTCTCCGCGTGTTTGCGTGGGTTTCACCTCCATAACCCAATGTGCAAGGTAGGTAATAATAATAATATTCGCTTATTGTCACAAGTAGGCTTCAATTAAGTGACTGTGAAAAGCCCCTAGTCGCCACATTCCGGCGCCTGTTCGGGGAGGTCGGTACGGGAATTGAACCCGTGCTGCTGGCATTGTTCTACATTGCAAGCCAACTGATTAGCCAACTGTGCTAAACCAGCAACTCTAAATTTGGATTGGTAACTCTAAATTGCGCCTTAATTGGAAAAAAATAATTGGGTACACTAAATTTTTTTTTAAAGAAAGTGCTGACTAAGTTGGTGGCGGGAAGGATGGAAGGTTGTGTCCTGGAGGAGGTTGAGGGACCAAACAAGCTTTGTAAGGGGCAGACAGCTTTCTCGTAATAGAAGGCTGTTAAATGTAATTATGACCCCATTGGGAGTTCAGGTACTGGAGGTAGTGGTGTCCATGGATGCGGAAAGGCATTCGACCGGGTGCAGTGGCGGTACCTGTTGGAGGTCCTGGGAAGGTTTGGGTTTGGACCGAAGTTTGTGGCATGCATGCGCCTGATATATGTGGCACCGAGGGCGAGTGTGCAGACCAATGACATGGGTTCCCGGAACTTTGAACTACACAAGGGAACAAGGCAGGGGTGCCCGCTATCGCCGCTGTTGTTTGCGCTGGCTATAGAGCCTCTGGCAATGGCTCTTTGGGGGTCGGCAGAGTGGCGAGGGATTATGAGGGGACGAAGGGAGCATCGGATGTTGCTCTATGCCGATGACCTACTGTTGTATGTTTTGGACCACTTGGATAGCATGGAGGGGGATCATGGGCTCATTGGGGAAGTTTGGGCCATTCTCAGGATATAAGTTAAATGTAGGGAAAAACATGTGAGTTGGGTCAGCGAGCCCATTTCGGGGGGATGCCTTTAACTGGCGAGAGACAGGTTTTGATACCTAGGCACTCAGATAGCGAGGGAATGTGTGATGCTGCACAAATGGAATTTAACAGAAATGGAGGAGGCTTGGGAGGATCTCAAGAGGTGGGACACACTGCACTTGACTTTGACAGGGAGGGTCCAAGTGGTGAAGATGAGCATTCTGCCGAGGTTCCTGTTCATATTCCAGACACTCCGATCTTTATACTGAAGGCCTTCTTTCGGAAACTGGACACAATTATTTTGGACTTTGTATGGGCAGGGAAGGTGCCAAGGGTTAGGAGGACTCTGTTACAGAGGCAGAGTCAGTAGGGAGGGTTGGCGTTGCCGAACCTGACACATTACTATTGGACGGCGAATGTGGGGAAGGTGAGGCGATGGTGGGAAGGAGGGGGGCAGAATGGGTTAGGATGGAGGAGGAATCCTGTAGGGGGTTCAGCTCAAGGGCTATGGTGATGGCAACGTTGTCAATGGCACTGAGCAGATACTCAGAGAGCCCAGTGGTGCAGTCCACGGTGACTATCTGGAACCAGCTGAGTAGGCACTTTAAGATAGAGGGGATGTCGTTGTTAACGCCATTGTGTAAAAACCACGGTTTTGTACCGGGGGGATCGATGGCACGTACAGGAATTGGAGAGAAGTGGGGATGGTTAAACTGAGGGACTTGTATCTGGAAGAAGGGTTTGCCAGTATAGATGAATTGAAGGAGAGGGTAGAGCTCCCGAGAGGAAGCGAGTTTAGGTACTTGCAGGTATAGGACTTTGTGTGGAAGGTTGTATAAAGGTTCCCCAATTTGCCGAGGTACATGCTGCTGGAGCGACTGTTGTTTCCAGATATGGAAGGGGAGGGCAGGATCGAAGACATATGCAGGTGGCTGGGAGAACAGGGAGGTGAGTAGGTAGTGAAAATTAAGGAGAAGTCGGAAGGGGAGCTGGGAGGGGAGGTAAACTGGGGAGTATAGAGTGAGGCGCTACAAAGGGTAAATGCGACCTCTTGTGTGCAAGGATGAGCCTGATGGGGGCCAAGGTGGTAGACAGGGTAGATATGATGTGGGCAAGAATAAGTAGGTTCTTTCAGGGGGTGGCAGACAAGCGTGAGAAGTATTGGTAGGGATCAGCGAATCACGCACGTGTTCTGAGGCTGCAAAGTTTGGAGAGATTCTGAGCGGGAGTGTCCGTGACACGGTAAGTGGGGCAGGAAGTTCAGCCGGACCCTTTGGTGGTGATATTTGGGATATTGGAGAAGCCGGAGCTGATGGAAGGGAGGAAGGCCAAAGTTGTGACCTTCGCCTCTCTGATTGCCCAGCGATGAATTTTATTGGCGCGGTGGTCGGCATCATCACCAGGGATAGCGGCTTGACTGGGTGATCGATATGACTTTCTTTGGTTCAGTGGAGCGGTTCGAGGCAAGGTGGGGTGTATTCATGACCAGGTTTGAGGAGTTGTTCGTCGCAGGGCCGGGAGGTGTGGGGGGGGGGGGGGGGGGGGGGCGCAAAAGGGGAAAGATTTGTACAAGCTGTATAGGTGTGTTGGGAAGTTTGTTTCCCGAATTGTTTGTGTTGTAACATTTCATGGACTGGAATACATTTTTAAAAAAACATGTTTCCCCCTCCTCTGGCTCATTGCATAAGTTCTCATTCCCCTGCCTTTTTAGTTTAAACCCTCCCCAACCACTTTAGCAAATACTAGGACTGCCCAGGTCGTTTGTACTGGTCCCATCTCCCCCAAAACTGGTCTCAATGTCCCATGCCTTACACCATCTCTTCAGCCACATATGTATTTGGCGGCACTATAGCACAGTGGTTAGCACTGTTGCTTCACAGCTCCAGGGTCCCAAGTTCGATTCCCTACTTGGGTCACTGTCTGTGCAGAGTCTGCATGTTCTCCCAGTGTCTGCGTAGGTTTCCTCCGGGTGCTCCGGTTTCTTCCCACAAGTCCTGAAACATGTGCTGTTAGGTAATTTGTACATTCTGAATTCTCCCTCGGTGTACATGAACAGGTGCCGGAATGTGACGACTAGGGGCTTTTCACAGTAACTCATTGCATTGATAATGTAAGCCTATTTGTGACAATAAAGATTTTATTATTAATATTTGATATATCCTGCTGTTTCTGCTGTGCCTAGCTCGTAGCACTGGTAGAAATCTTGAGACACTAACTTTGAGGCCTTACTTTTCAACTTCTTGTATTCTCTTTTTAGATTTAGATTTGTCGTGAAGAGTATTATTCTGCGTAATCGAGGCAGATCATTCCATATGTCATGGGAGTGTCCCTTTGAGATATGTATTATCTTCTCAAATGGTTTCAGTGATGTCATTGTGTGGGTGGAGCTGGGCTGTGGCTCTGGGTTTTTTGTTTTGAGCTGGGAGCTGGCTCTGAATTTTATTTTCGTTTTACAAGTTGGAAGCTTGATTCAGACTAAGAAAGTTTCTATTGTCTCTCTCTGCATGTAAAAGGTATCCAGATCACTTGATAATTTAAAAGTGATACTGTTTTCTGGAAAGAATTCAAATCTACGGTTTTGGTAAAAGGGTTTTTTTGGTTTGTTGGATGTTGTTATCGAATTGAAACAGTTGAAAGGGAAGTTATATAGATAGAGAGAGAGAGAGAGAGAGAGAACTGTAGTTGTATGGGTATTTATGTTTGTAGTTGATAAAAATGCTTACTGTGTCTGTTTATAGAAATGTTAACTGAATTCGTAGAATAAACGTTTTTGAATGAAAGTGCTCAAGGCCTCTGTTGAATAACACCGGAAAGGTAGGCCCTTATGCTCCTCATAACCAAAATCTATAAACATTTGTGGGTCAGGTGAACTCCATGATGTACTTTGGTGCTCTCTCAACCTTGGTCCATAACACATACATGAAAACATAGAACATATGATAAATACGTGAGGATACAAAATGAAAATATATAAACATAGACAGCAGGTGAAGTATACTGTATATTGTGGTACAACTGCAGAGGAGTTGAGTAGAAAGTTCCGTTCAGTTCATAAGATCAGCTGAGGAACTAAGAGGGCCATTCAGGAGTTTGGAAACAGTGAGGAAGAGGCGGTTTTTCCATCTATTCATGCGTGTTTTAAGACCTCATTTGTTTTTTTAAACCTATGTCATTTGTACCAATGTGTACATCGACTATTGGCTGCTTACACTCCTCCTCCAGAATGTCCTGTAGCCACTCTGAGGCATCTTGACCCTACCACCAGGGAGGCAACATACCATCCTGCAGTCTCACTTGCTGTCATAGAAATGCCTATCGCATTCCCAGACTTTTTACTCTTCCCCTGTGCAGCTCAACTAAACATGGTGCAAGAAATGTGGTTGTTGCTGCTTTCCCTTGAGACAACAGTCCCCCAACAGTGTCCAAAGCAGAATTTCTGCTTTGCAAGGAGAGTGGCCACAGGAGATTCCTGCACTGTCTGCCTAATTCTGTCGTTCTGCCTGGTGTTTACCCATTCCCTTCCTGCCTGTGGAGATTCAGCCTGTGGTGTGACCACCTCTCTCTGTGTGACTGATGATCCTATCCACCTTGCGGATTGTTGCTGAAAACTCACCACTATTCTTAGAATTCCCCCTATACCAAAAGGGCCGACATTCTAAATGGTAAACAGGGATTCTCATTCCCCGACTCCTGTGCAGGTTTTGGTGGGTGCTATTCAGGTCAAACTATGTTTTCAAGTTATCCCTCGGTATAACCCATACCTTCACAGAATATTTCATCTACTGACCACTTAGTAGCGTCGATCCTGGGCCCCGCATTGCTAAGTAAGTAAAGTAGACTTTGGAATAACCACTGTTTCAGGTAAGTTATTTTAGTATTATTTTTTTTCTTTTTCTTTTAAAAGATGCAATCACTATCTTTACAGAAAGGTAAAAAGATCTTGCTTCTGGACCCTCCTGGTTGGTTGAAGGGACCTTCAGGCCCACCTTGACAATCTATCTTTCTAAAATCTGGTCTTCTTTAGATGTATTTGCTGATTAGCTCGGTTGCTATGTCCTATCTTTCCCATGTACCGAGCTGTGACAGCTGGTTCTGCTGACTGTCTCTGAGCTGACTCTGCCTCCTCTTTAAATTCTGGTCTTCCTTAGATGTATTAGCTGCTTTAGCTCGGCTACTTTGCTTTGTCCCTTTCCCATGACCGAGCTGACTGTAAGCTGACTCTGTTTGCTTCTCTGCTTCTCTCCTCTCTATCTCTCTCCCCCCCTCTGGTTCTGGTAATTCCTGCTCTGGGTTTATATTCTCTTTCTAACAGTGATTATGTTTTTGTGACTTTATTGTAAAGTAATTTTTATTTCACTTGGATTGAAAAGGGTGCCTTTAATCTAAATGTTTCTAACACGACTAAGTATTCATTTTGTGCGTGGCCTCAGCCCTCAGATCTGATTATATTGTCCTTTATGATGTTCAAAATGCTTTCATTTCAAGAGGTGTGACTTTTAATTCCTGTCATTTCTATAGTTTTATTTTCCAATTGTGTCCCCAGCTCATAATTTTGACTTTAAATTATGTTTCTCGTAGACTGATAGTCTCCAGTTTTCTTTAATTTACTTGGTGTTAGCAGAATTTCACACCTATATATTTGCCCCCCTAGTCATTTTTTTCCATCTGATGATTTTACTTCAATGAAGGTGTGGATCATTGCTTTTAGCCTAATGCTAAAAATCCACTTGGTTATAACTTGAAAGGTTTACATTTATCACCTAGCTCAACTGAAACCCTCATCCATGCTTTTCCAGATGCTTACTAAGATAGTTGATTTTAATGAAGGTGTGAACCATTGTTTTTAGCTTCAAACAAAAATCCTGTGTTTGCTAAGCCTTGCTGACTAAGGCTATCTGCATTTTACAATCCTGCTCTTTGCAGCTGCTGTTAACCCTTCATGGGATCTTTCCCTGTATCCTCTCATGTTTCTCTCAGACCAGAGATTGCTGGACTTCCACATTTCAAATGACACATCTTTCCATATTATCAAGTACAGGATGCTTCACAGGGTCCCCAACTGCTACTCCAGCTCTGAAACCTGGGCTTCCAGAAGCTGCAGCTGGAAACACTTCCTGCACAAATGCTGGCTCTGGGCACTGGAAATGTTCCAGGCTTCCCACATAAAGCACACCATGGTTTTGGGCTCTCCTGACGTAACTTACCTTTATAATAAACCTTTTGGAAGATATTTAAAATCAAATAAGATCAATTACTTAAGAGCTCTTCTTTCTTGGTACTCATTAATATAGCCCTTACAAACTGTAGACCACAAAATAGAGACCACACTAACTATAAGAGATAATTGTAGACCGTACCCCCCTAATCAGATGCTGCCACTTGCCCAGCACCACTTTTGAATCGTAACATCACTTCAAGAGCTCCAAACTCCAAGATAGCACTTTGCTCTCAGTTTTGCTCTTTCTCATGCTCCTTTATTCTCTCGGTTCTGCTCTCCTAACTCAAACTTGATCATAACTAAAATATCCCAGTCCATCTAAAACATTGCTTTCAGATCTCAAATTTCACAGTCCAAATTATATTTTCATGTCAAGTTAACTAAGTAAAAGCATGTAAGAGTTTATACAATTATAGACAAATCAATTTCCCGAGCAGTCTTTTCAGAAATGCCATCATCAAATAACTTATTTGTACCTTACAAAATGCACAGGTATTTTTGCATTACATTTCTTGGGCCAAATTCTCCCATGCCCCCACTGGAGGTTCAATGGTGGGCAGAGAATAGAGGGAGAGAATTTTCCAGATATATTTTCCACAGGAGCATCAGCTGGTACCCACTATGGCGGGACAGGGAACTCGCTTGAGGTCAGTGTGAAACTGATCTCTATCCCAATAATGGGATGAAGATGAAGTACTGACTCATCCATGCCTGATTCTCCACGATGCTATAAGGTAAACAGGCCGATGCAAAACACGCCTGGAACAATGTGGTGTTCAGATACTGGACTCACGGGAATAATGCCAAGGGCGTCTTCCAGAGTTCGGGGTGGAAGCTGCCAGCAATTCTGGAACCATTACAGTGGGTGGAGGGAGCATCTACAGGGGTATCTTCCAGATTTGGTATCCTGGAGGAGGTCCGTCTTTAAGTCTCAATATTCCTGGAGACCCATCTTCTTTCTCAGGAGGTCCACCTTCTGGCCTCAGAGTGCTCCCTGAGACCTATCTTTCTTCAATAGTGAGTCAGTGATGGTGGGAGCCTTTTCAATATGGCAGCTGGATAGGATGGTGGACTCCTCACCATCAGGCCTGTCTCTCCACAGAATATGGCACAAAACAACCGGTTGAATAATTAATAAGGTTGGGGCCAGAAGATATGGTGTGTTTTCCTGGTGTCCGCAGTGGGAAACACTCCACGTTCCCACCCTCGCCACAGGACTTAGTCCTAGATTGGGGAATTCCACCCCTTGTTTGCGAATAAACAAATGCATCAGTCCAAAATTCCAATAAAATTTAATAATCAGCCTCAGAGAAATAAATGAAAAATAATAGTACATGTTTTTCATTCTTTATGATAGATCTGTCTTAATTATGAGCAAAAATATTGTGCAATCATATGAGTTTGAAAGAATACAAACCAAACAGCTTCAACAAATATAACACTAAATTTTAACAGCTAAAAGATGTGAATTTTTATAAAGCAACTGTAAATTGAAATGATATAATTCATATATTTTTATTCAAATCTCAAAAAATAACTTGTCAGCTTCCAACTTCTATTACTTCTGTTTTCACTCTACACCATTAAATTCTTACAAACCACAAACATATTATTAATGCTTTACACCTGAGAGATGAGCAACGTCAATACAGTAGCAACATTTGGGTACCGTTCCTTTGTTTTACAACTTTGTGAATATGGCTTCAATTTATGGTTACACACATATCGGGAAAACTATTTACTATGCATTTCTAGATTTACCACCTAAATCAAATTTAACTATTAGAAAATACATTTTGAAAATTTGCTCATGGTAATTATTTTTTTTTTAAAAAGTGTTCACCCGATGGTAAGAAAGAAAAACCGGAATAAAGGTCAATGCACAAACTACTTGAGCCATAGGTGAACTTTTGTGGATTAATTGCTTGCAAATCAGTGTCATTTTGTGCAGGAGGTCTTCTCATTTTCCTCAGACAGCTTATTGAGAACATGATTCTTTGCAGTGCTTGTAACCAGCTGGACTTATCAGTTAACATCCCATTTAACATTTCTTAATCCACATTCTTGTCAGTACCTGAGGTTAATAAATGAACTGAGCACAAGAATTAGCTACATTCTTTACATACTCTTTAGATCATTCTCAATTTGAAGGCAATGCCCAATATCCATAATGTGCAAATTAATTTTGCATTTTTTTGTCAGGACTATTGGTGATTAGGATATTCATTGCAGTACATTCTGATTCACAATACAGAAGTAGCTTTTTAAAATAATAAACATCCTGTTAACTTTTTATTGGCCTTGAACAATTCACAAATTCCAATTGTACTTAAAACTCAAATCTGTCAAATATATATAGATGGCTGTCAGTAAAATATAGCACTAATTAATTTGAGTAAATCTGACGACAGTATAAATCATGATAGCAAAGCCTAACAGGTCATCACAGAACCCTTGGATAAAAAAACGGCATTGTAAACTTAGAGCTTCACAGTTTTCATAATATATAGTCTATAGCATTAAAAAAAAAGGATATACATCATTCAGTCGAGACTGCATGCAGCAGGCAATGAAAAACAAATTAAAATGTATAAAAGCTAGGGCGGCTAGTTTAAGGTAACTGGATTAAGTCAATTTCTTGTTTTGTGCGATTCCAGAATTTTCTCTTGAAAGTCATTTGGTGATCACATTCTTTTCTGTCAAAACAGTGGCCTCAGTAAGGATGTAGCAATTCAAGTTATATGGGCTCATAATGCTGGTATTTCTAATACAATACAGGGAAATACACCATACACTATATATTATGATTGTTTTTGTGCTGTGGTCATGGCCTTGCTTTACAGAGGACTGAGTATCCACTTTGCACTCGGTGTTATTATTAGGTGAAGGACAGTTTCAATATGCCACACAAAACACTGTACACAAAGTCTAATACCTAATGGAAAAAAAACACCCTTTACTACCAAGTATATGGTAAAATAAAGTTAAATTGCTTGGTAAGCTAAACATTCTGTCTTCAAATGGTACATGGTACACATTTTTATCCTCCTCACTCACATGCTAAATGGTTGAAACTAGGAACTCATTAATGACCATTTTGCTTATTTTTGTTTTTGCAAATACATTCACCCATCACCAGATTCCCAGAGTTTGGTTTGCAGCTCCTCGTAATCACAATTAAACAAACAGTAACAGTAACCCTGAGCTAACTACAACCCTTCAATAGTGCAAACTGCTGTTATTGTGAGTGACAACTGACTTTATCCTGTTTTATACTACAGCAATTTAGCATCACTTAGCACATAGGTAAATTAAATTTACTGAAGAGAAAAGAGAGAATTTCTATAGCCACACTTTCAGGTTTTCCAAATTTTTATCCATCCATTGAATATTCAACTGAATGTTCTCAAGTGCCTCCTTGACAGCTTGCAACTGCAAACCCGTGCCGGTCAGTGATTCAAAAAATGTTTGAACCTGTAATTAAAAGAAGTTAGTTTGAATAATTAAAGAAAATGGGAAATAAAAAGCAAATTCCCTGATCAAACTATAAACATCGGATGACTTTCTTTTTGTGGGATTTGCTTGTGCGCACAGCTATTATTTATATAGAGTACTGGTTTAGTTCAATTGGCTGGGCAGTATTGGTTCAATTCCTGTATTGGCTGATGTTATTCATGAAGGCCCCACCTTCTCAACCTTGCCCCTCGCCTCAGATTAAATCACCATCAGTCAGCTCTCCCCCTCAAAGGGGAATGCAGCCTCTGGTCATCTGGGACTATGGTGACTTTACCTTTTATGGAGTACACAACAGTGCCATAAACTGCTCTAAGCAGTTATCTATTGGTAATCTCAAATTACAAGAACACAATCAATAGTAGCAGGAGGCAGGAGGCAGGAGACGACCACTTGGCCCATTGAGCATGCAATCGTGGCTGATACTGGGCTTCAATTCCATTTTCTCTTCCCACTCCCCATATCACTCGATTCCGGAAGACACCAAAGCTCTCTCTATCCCAGCCTTAAAATGTATTCAGCGATGAAGCAACCACAACTCTTTGGAATAGACAATTCCAAAGATTCACCACCCTTTGAGTGAAGTAATTTCTCATCTCAGTTTTAAATAATTGTACCCTTATCCCTAGACTGTGCCCCCATATTTTACATTCCCCTACAAGTGGAAACAATCATTCAGCATCTACCCTATCATGGCCCTTCAGAATTATGTAGGTTTCAATACGATCATTTCTCATTCTTCAAAATACTTGAGAATATAGGCCCAATTTACTCAGCCTCTCATCAAAGGACAACCCTCTCATCCCAAGACCAATTTAGTGAACTTTCATTGTATCACCTCCAAAGCAAATCTAACCTTCCTTAAATGTGGAGTCCAAAACTTCACACAGTATATGAGATGCGGTCTGACCGAAACCCTGTCCAACTGGAGTGGGGCAGCACGGTAGCATAGTGGTTAGCACAATTGCTTCACAGCTCCAGGGTCCCAGGTTCGATTCCCGGCTTGGGTCACTGTCTGTGCGGAGTCTGCACGTTCTCCCCGTGTGTGCGTGGGTTTCCTCCGGGTGCTCCGGTTTCCTCCCACAGTCCAAAGATGTGCAGGTTAGGTGGATTGGCCATGCTAAATTGCCCTTAGTGTCCAAAATTGCCCTTAGTGTTGGGTGAGGTTACTGGGTTATGGGGATAGGGTAGGGGTGTGAGCTTGGGTAGGGCGCTCTTTCCAAGAGCCGGTGCAGACTCGATGGGCCGAATGGCCTCCTTCTGCACTGTAAATTCCATGATCTATGACTTCTTCATTCTTCTTATTCTCGTACCAGCCTCGCCAAACAGGTACTGGAATGTGGAGACTCTGGGCTTTTCACAGTAACTTCATTGAACCGACTTGTGACAATAAGTGATTACTATATTATATTATTCCTATATTCCAGTGTCCTTACAATAAAGGCCAACATGTAATTTGCCTGCCCAATGTACCTGCATGTTAACTTTCTGTGCTCCTTATACAAGCACACTGCAGTCTCATTGAACATCAGCAGTTGCAAATTACACACCTTTTAAACAGTAGTCTACTTTTCTACGGTCAAAGTGAATAACATCATGTCAATTGATTTCATAAAACTTGCCTGACAAAAAATGCTTGTAATCTCTTCAAAATTGAGAAGACACTAACCTCAAACTGGTGGCTCTTTGTTGAAAACTGTGATGTTGTTCCAATAATAATGGATTGAATAGGATATGATCCAGGGTGAAACCTAATAATAAGTTTGAAAAATTAAACATTTTTAACAACAACTTTTATAGTAAGTCCAACAGAGACATTGCTTTTAAAGTGTTAATCAGTTTAAAAGGAACATGCCATTTATGTAACATCTTTAATGCAAGAAAACACACGTTCCAAGGCACAATGAGAATGTGCACAAGAAAAAGGTGACTGCTGTGCAAATGAGAAGATATCAGAGTGACCAAAAGTTTGGTTGAAGAAATTTTTGGTTTAAAAAAATAAAGTATCTTAAAGGAGATGGAGGAGCGACAGAAGCATTTGAGAACGGAGCTGTGCAACATTAAACCATTGCGAAAAGGGAGGAGGGAGATCCCCAAGAAGTTAGAGGTGCAGAGTGATTGGGGGGGGGGGGTGGGGGGGGGGGGGGGGGGGGGCAGAGAGAGAGAGAGAGAGAACCAGACTGAAGTCAGGAACCTAGAAGATTAAGTTTTCCTTCGGTTGAGCATAATTTAAGGATTGAGGGGAGATCTGAAGGGCTGGGTTTAACAAGGCAGGAACACTGGATGCAGCAGGTAAATGGAAAGACATACCAGCAGTTCTCCCTTTTCTTGAGCTGTCAGGTTTCCTGAACACCGGAAACCTGGCAGGCCAGAGTTAAATTTGAAAAATTGGATCAAAATGAGGCTGTCAACCTGGGAAAGGATTGGTTTCTGATCCCTCCTTCCTGCTTCTGTCAACCATGAAGTGAGTTGGATTCAGGTTTCATTACTTAAACCCCCCACGTGCTCCTAACTCGTCTGCTTTTAGGGACTAAGTCTCTTCGTAAGAGGGGCAAGGCTGTGAAAGGATTGAAATACAAGGGCCTGAATTTTACATTCGAAATGTGTGGACCAGGAAACAATGCAGGTCAACTAACCCCTTGGCAACAGATGAGTAGGACTAGGCGAGGGAAAGACTACAAGCAGCAGAGTTTTGCATCGGCTGAAGTTTACAGACATTGGAAGGAGGTGCTGGGAGAAATCCTAATGCAATTCAGTAGCATTGAGCTGAGCCTGGGTATAATAAAAAGACTGCTTCAGCAGCTGAGGTAAAGGTGGGTAATGTTACAGAGCTGAACGTGGGCAGCCCTGGAGATGTGAAGCTATATGGTGAGAAACATGTCAGGGTCAATAATACACAGATGATGCTAACCTGACATAGAGGCTGCAAAGGGAGATAGGGTCAGTGGCATGCATATGGAATTTGTGGACAATACCTCGGATCATCCCAGGATTAATTGGAAGACCTTGCAGCTCATCCAGGGCTGGTTGTCAGACAAGCAGTCAGAAAACAGGGTGGTGGAAGAGTCAAGAGAGGTGTGAAATAAAACTATCTGTCTTCAGTGTGCTTATGGATTCTAATGTCATGCCTTTGATTTTAAAATCATTCCTGGGCATGGAGAGCAGGGGCTGTTAAAATGGAAGGGGCTACTTTATTATTTCTTTCCCACTTGGATCTGATGGACTGCATTTTTAAAATCAGTTGGTTACTAATGTCACTCTAACACTGCCATGTGCCCGCCTATTCAGAGCTGGAGACACATGGGGGCCCACATTTTCGGGTGCTGGAGCGTCAGCTTGGATGGATAGGAGGGGGAGAAGTAAAAATCTTTGGGGCATACAAGGGCCACAACATGTGGGTGGGAGATAAATAATTGCTGGCGACAAACTGACTAATTTGGCGTACTTCCCCCATTTATTTAATTTTATAACTACAGGAAGAACTGTAGTCATAACTGCATCCATACACAGTCAGCTTTTGTCCCCCTGGATTGCAACTTATAATTAGATTACATCTTTAACACAGGAAAATATTGTATGACAAGTTACAAAGCTATTGGCTGGAATTCTCCAGCTGTTGGGAATCTTTGTTTCTGCCGACAGGGCGCCCCCACTCATGGGTTTCCTGGCGGCGTGGGGTGGCTTCAATGGGAGATTCCATTGATAAGCAGAATAGCGCGATGCCGAGAAACACGTGACTCGAGGAATGGAGAATCCAGCCCATTTTAGCAGATCATTTACCATTGAAAATCCAATAACAGTGCCACCTGCTGGTCTTGTCAGTTAAGCATCAGGCAAAGCCAGAGTGGAGTAAATAATAGCAAAAACAAAACTGGTCCCCAAATTAAAAATTATATATACGTTATGAGAAATAGAAATTATTTCTAGAAAATATGATTTTGGGAAGACAAATGTGAGCAATAAACTGTTCACAGTCCTCAGAGCATATAATCTGAATCACTTGAGTAACTACCCCCGTAAATAATTCCTAGCTATTGTTTATTGTCTTTCATATGTTTTTTTAAATGAAACAGGGATCAAAATGTACCCATGTGAGCACTAACTGAAGGGTGATGATCTTTATTGAAGATAGTCTGACAGGCATTTTCCATCATTATCAAACAGTTCCACACAGTTTACAAATAACTGCATTATCACAGTGCCTAAGAAACAGAGCTGGAGAAAGGAGGGGAAATGAGCTGTATTATATTGAATATAAAGGAAAACATAGTTAAATTAAAGAAAAACGATGTTCCAGAATCCAACAGAATTCATCCTAAAATCAAGAGGAGATTGGAGGGGAGGTAGGATTATGAAATGGGGGTAGGAGGGCGGAGGAGGAGTCGGGGAAGAAGAAAACTGTTGTTGCCCCAGAATCTTTATTTTTGGGTTCAAATGAATGTTGGAGGACTGCAGAGTGGCCAGTTAAATACCCATTTTTAAAAAGGGAGACAGCTAATCCATGTAAGTTAGCTTAACAAAAAAAACTAAAAGCTGAAGAATGAAATTATCACATATCGAGATAGAGAAAATAGTTAGAAGTAGCTAGCATAGATGTCAGGAATCATCATACTTATCAAACCTCAAAATTGTTTGGGGCATTAACAGGCATTATCTATGAATGGAAGTAATTTCTGCTGTAGAGCAGCAGAGGGATTTGGGGTATACGATCACAGGACATTATAGGTAGTTCCTCAGGTTGATAAAACCATTAAAAAGTTTCTTTTATAAAAATCACAAGATATAGAAAACCAAGAGGTAATGATAAATCTATAAAACATTCTCTGTGCAACACAAAGCTTGTAAAATAATATGAACATTTTCATGAAAGGATCGGATGGCACCCAATTATGAATAAGTTTTTTGTGAATTTTATTGTAACAAGCCCCGAATGTACATCCCAACTAATTTGAACAAAACAAATCAATATTAGGAACCTACTTTTTAACTAGATTATCCCAATTTTCCTTAACAAAATCCCAAGCAAAGAGATATCCGGCTAGGGTTTTGCTGGCAGTGGCAAGGATGAAGGGTAAATCCTGTGTCCTGACAACACCATTGTTCAAGCTGGCGTACATTAACCTAGGAAATAAAGCATTAATACTGCATTTAGTATCTGGAAACCAATTCCTAAAATTAAGGAATACATTAATTATAGAGGAACAATCCAGAGATATATGAAAGACAATTCAGAAATTAAAGTAAAACTTTTAGTCTCAGTCAAATTTGTTTAGTTAAAGACTTGATCACTTTCTGGAGGAGCGTTTGTGGGGAAATCTAAACACATTCTTTACATTAGCAGCTACGATTTATTTTTAAGAACAACAGGAAATCCCCTTCCAAAATATTTTCCTTTCCAAAAGCAAATATGAGTACAACAATTTGAGGGTAATATCCCAAACATTTTACTAGAAAGTTGAGGACATTGGCCGGGATTCTCCCCTACCCGGCGGGGCGGAGGGTCCCGGCGGGACGGAGTGGCGTGAACTCTCCGCACCTTTAGGGGCCAAGCCTTCACATTGAGGGACTAGGCCGTGCCGAAGTGGCTCCCGCTCCGCCGGCTGGCGTGAAGGGCCTTTGGCGCCCCGCCAGCCGGGGCCGAAAGGCCCTCGCCGGCCGGCGGAAGTCCGCACATGCGCCGGTGCGTCAGCGGCTGCTGACGTCATACCGGCGCATGTGCAGGGGAGGGGGTCTCTTCCGCCCCCACCATGGTGAAAGCCATGGCGGGGCGGAAGAAAAAGTGTGACCCATTATAGGCAAGCAACATTTCAAAAGGAACAGAACAGAAAGGAAAGGGGGGGGGGGGGGGAAGAGAACATATGTTGACACTGTCTCCATGATGATGTATTCATAAATGGTTAGGAGGCATGAAAATGTAGAGTTGCAGTTTTACAAACCAGATCAGCTTTTGAGCATTGCTGCTTTTTGCCATGGCTCTGAGCATTTTGATTTTCTCGGTTTCCAACTGCAAATTATTATATGCTTGGAGTATGAATGTCCAGCCTTCGACGTCACGTCCTCCAACACTGTAGATCGTTGTTGTGAGATCAGATGGCAAACTACAGTAACAAAACCAAAATGATACACATTGACATACATTTTAAAAACAACTAAGGACTTGGGAAAGCGTTAAGAATTAACATGGAAAAGTTACAGCACTGGAAGTGATCAATATATTTAAAGACATGGTTAGGAGCTGATTGCACGCTATCATGACTACATGACACAACTGTACTATCTCACTGAATGTGTTACAATTGAAGCACTCAAAACAAGGAAGTAGCAGCTAGTGTTTAAATGTAAAATAGTTGGAATGCACCCTGGACATACATTTAAACTGGATATTTTCCCCTTCAATTTCCAATTTGATATAACAAGCCCTTTCAAAACACAGAACACTTTAGTTAGTGATACGGTTTACAGCAGTTTCAGAATTTAGATCAATTGAGACTAACAATTCCACAACAGATAGTTACAGCGCAGGAGGTGGCCATTCAGGCAATCGTGTCCACACCAACTCTCTTAAAAGAGCAACTTAGCTAGTTGATTCGGTATGATTCAGTAAATAGGAGTATGACTATGTTAGGCTGTTGCATGACTAGTCTGTGGGACAGCTCTCCCAAACTTATCAAACATCCGTAAGCAAGATTTTGCAGGGTTGACTGGGAAGGGTGTGCCTTTTTTGTTGTTTCTGGTGCTTAGGTCAATGTTGAGCAGTCAATCAAGTTTTATTGTTAAAATTTTTTTCTGTAGTATTTCATATAACTGTGTCACTTGCTAGGATATTTCAGAATACAGTAAAAACATTACAGTGCATCTGGAGTCACATAAAGGCAAAACTGGGCCAGGACGGCAGATTTCCTTCCCTGAAGCATATTAGTTAACCAAATCCATTTTTCTGACAATCGGGTAGTTTAATTGTCATTACTGAGACAGCTTTATTTTCCAGATAAATAATAATTAATTACATTTAAATTCTTCCAGTAGCATGGTTTGGACATGCCTCCAGGGCATTAGTTCAGAACTTTACATTACTAGTAAAGTAACATTACCACTTTGCTACCGTTACTTAAGGATTCTGATTGATGCATGGCCACTCAGATGGTCAGGTAATGCAAAAATATTAGGAAGGGGAGAGACTGTCCACCCAGAAATTGAGAAGTTGAGTCAGAGCCCGGGGGAAGATTAGAACTCAGGGCCTGTAGAGAGTACTTGGAGTCAGGAGATCCCGCGAACTGAAATCCCATTGGCTAGGGATTGTCACAAGACAAATAGAGGTCTCCAGAGGCAATGGAAGTACCATCAACAAACCTGTTAGCACAGAACAGTTAGATTAATGTGGTCATAAGTCTAACTGAATCAAATAAAGGTTGTTTGAGATACGTGGAATTCTAATGCAATTTTGAAAGTTTATTTGCTGCAGTGTGCACCACAGGCATTCCTCGCACTAAAAGCTGACTAAGCGGAACAGGTCCCCAACAAACTATTTCCGTAGAGTCACGAATGACTCCCGATATTCTTAACATTTTGCCCTAACCAGAGCCAGTCAGGTGCAACTGGGTACTTGCTTGGGCGCACACCTATTTTCCGGTTGCATGCTAATTAGCACCATTTCCCTAAAATGGAACAGTTCTCCTGTTGGATGAATTCATTGGTTAGATTGTTCGCCCATGAAGATGTCCACCAAAAAGTAAAATTCACCCCTTTTAGTATATAAAGATGTGGTTAATGTCAAACTTGTGCAAGAGCATAGTTTTTTAAAAATATAAATTTAGATAACCCAATTTTGTTCCAATTAACGGGCAATTTAGCAGGCCAATCCATCTACCCTGCACACCTTTGGGTTGTGGGGGCGAAACCCATGCAAACATGGGGAGAATATACAAACTCCACACGGACAGTGACCCAGAGCTGGGATCGAACTGGGACCTCAGCGCTGTGAGGCAGCAGTGCTACCCACTACGTCACTATGCTGCCCTGTGCAAGAGCATAGTTAACTCACAATTAGAGCTTTAAGTAGTTTTGAACATCATTCCTACAAGAAGACTATAAAAGCACTGCATGAGTTGGTATAAACAGTTCATTTTAATATATTATAAGGCTTGAGAGGTTGTAGTTCAGAAGTGCTTGAAAAGTTGATATTTTTTCAGTACAGGCGTGAAGAATAAAGATTGGCCTAAGAGGGGTTGACATGATTACGAGGGCCTTATAAAAAAAGTAAGAGCTATCCCCATTGGTCAGCAATGGAGTAAAGGGGACTAATTAAAGATCAGCACAAAAAAAGACAATAGAATTTTTTTTAAAGCTCTTCAGCCACTCGGTGGAGGCAGTTGAGGAGGATTCTTCCATTGACCTTTCCCATGGCGGACAGTAGGGAAATCCATCTGCAATTTCCACAGTTGTCTCATTTCTTGAAGGTTGTCATAATTAGGGCATCTGAGATCTCCCAGCATGTCTCGGTCAGGGCTGTAATGTTAATGTTGTAGCACCGGATTCCTGGGCTATCATGGCAGTGTGATGTTTGAGTTGCTTGCTGTTTAGCTTACCATAAGTGTCCCAACATTTCAATCCCTGAAATTCATTTGGGTGGGTGGGATGGGGTGGAGGGTGCCTGTGCATGCATTATTTTAATAATAATAATCTTTATTGTCACAAGTAGGCTTACATTAACACCTGAAGTTAAAATCACCAAGAAATCTCCCCCTAAACCAAAAAGGGTCGAGAAATCACCAAGAAATCTCCCCCTAAACCAAAAAGGGTAGAGAAATCACCAAGAAATCTCCCCCTAAACCAAAAAGGATCGAGAAATCACCAAGAAATCTCCCCCTAAACCAAAAAGGATCGAGAAATCACCAAGAAATCTCCCCCTAAACCAAAAAGGGTAGACAAATCACTAAGAAATCTGCACCTAAACCAAAAAGGGTCGAGAAATCACCAAGAAATCTCCCCCTAGACCAAAAAGGGTCGAGAAATCACCAAGAAATCTCCCCCTAAACCAAAAAGGGTAGACAAATCACTAAGAAATCTCTCCCTAGACCAAAAAGGATCGAGAAATCACCAAGAAATCTCCCCCTAAACCAAAAAGGGTAGACAAATCACTAGGAAATCTCCCCCAGACCAAAAAAGGGCTGAGAAATTGTATGTGGTGAACAGGGATTCCCTGGTGTCCCTGACTCCGAGACAGATTTAGGTGGGTGCTATTCAGGTCAAACTATTTTTTCGAGTTAATCACTGGTATAACCCATATCTTCCCAGAAGATTTCATTTACCTATCACTTAATAGCTCTACTCACGGGTAAGGCTTTTTAAGTAGAATATGTAAACTTTCTAATAACAATTCTTTCAGGTTATCAACTTAACTTATGTTTATTTTCAAAATTAAAAGATTAAAACTATTTTTAAAAAGGATATAACAGATCTTTTTCTTTCGATGCTTTGAGCTAGTAGACCTTCTGGTCTTCCTTGTCAATCATTATTCTTTTAATCTTGGGGTCTTCCGATGTATTTTCTGGGCTGCTTGGTATTTAAAAGCGAGCCTCATAGCTTTTTCTTCTTTCTTCCTCCTGCTCTTTATTTATTTATTTGTTCTATGTCCTTGTTCTTTGTAGCCGCTGGCACCTTGTTTGCTTTGCCGGAGCCGTTCGCCCAGCCTCCGCACAACGTTGGCTTTTTTCTTCTGCTCCGGTCGTCGGCTGCTTTCCTCTCCGGCTGCCTTTCTCCAACTGAACTCTTTTCAACTGCTCTTAACTGCCGTTATTTTTAAAAATAACAGCCCTGGCGAGCACCAGTGCGTGCCTCCCGCTTGAGCTGCCAACCGCTGCTTCTCTTCAAACAGTAATGGCCCCGGATTCAAGTCCCAGGGCGCCTTTTCTAATCAAAATTTTTTTAGCCCATAAACAACAAAAACTCCCATTGGCGTCAACTCCACACACACCAGCAGATAAAAATAGTGGCCAACCATCTTTTTCCTCCCTCGCAACACGGTCAAAGACTCGACATGATTTAATTGAATGGCACGTAGTTGAGCTTCAAGGCACTGACTGGTGACATCCCATTCCTCTAAAGACCCCAGCTCAAGTTGGTCATCTGCTCCCTTCGCCCAACATTGGATCCCCAAACAAAAACCCCAAGTCCTGCCAGGATAACACCCACGGCCCAAATGCCACATTTTCCATTACACACTGCAACGAAGTTACTGTGAAAAGCCCTTAGTCGCCACACTCCGGAGCCTGCTCGGGTACACAGAGGGAGAATTCAGAATGTCCTAATTACCTAACTGCACGTCTTTTGGGACTTGTGGGAGGAAACGGGAGTAAACCCACACAGACACAGCGAGAATGTGAAGACTCCGCACAGACAATGACCCAGCCGGGACTCGAACCTGGGATCCTGGTGCTGTGATGCCACAATGCTAACAACTGTGCTACCGTGCTGCGCATACTTTGCTACCAAGATAGGGTGGTTGTTGCACACCAACCACTACATGGTCCCAACGGACCGAGGTCTTGGCCCAATAGCAGGAAAACCCGTGATGACTGGAGACCAGGCTCTGCTGTAGAATGGGGGCTAACAAACTCGCATCCAGCTAATCCTTAATCACCCTTAAGACGGTGGTGCTGAGCTGCCTTCCCGAACCGTTGTGGCCCATGCAGGGGAGGGACACCCACAATACTCTTAGGAGGGAGTTCCAGGATGCCCCATGTTTGTGACATGCCACTGAGAGCCAGCACAGGGACAACAGGCTAAATGGCTTCCATGTGTGCTGTAACTATTCTATTTCTCTCTGACACGAATTATCTATTATATAATTCAGAGCCCAAGGACGCGATCCAATGGCAATGCTGTGCAGGAAACACAGTGAGCCACAGTGTAGCGTGGCCGGTAAAAAACGGGACACCTCACTCCCGGGATGTACCCGGCTCGCAACGCCTCGTAAGATTTAACGCAATCTCACGAGATGTTGCGATGTAAATCCCGCCCATCATGGGCGGGATCATTTTATAGCAAATCTGCATATTAAAACGAGACATCTTATCTCACTTTAATATGTAGATTTGCGAGGTACCCAAGGCATTGGGATCTATCCCCTTTGCCTCGGAGATCACGGGTGAGCGCCGTTCAGCACAGGTCCCCACAAACAGATGGAAAGACACTCGTGGGGGTCTCCCAGGGATCAGAGGCCTCAGGTGCTTGACCTTTAGGCAGGGTGATACCCTGGTACTGCTGGCACCACCCAAGCACTCTGGCTGTGTCATCTCGGTGCCAATTTGGAACTGCCAAGGTGTCAAGCTGGCATTTTGTGTGTGTTGGCGATCAGGCTGGGGGTTCCCTGCATGGGTGTTGGGGAGGGCCCTGGGGACCCTCATGCAGTGCATTGGAGCTTAAGGTGCGGGTGGGAGCCTCAGAGATTGGGACGCCATTTAAAAATGCATCCGGATCTCTGGCTACACTGCAGAGTTCCGGCGAGCGGAGCTCCTCGGTGTAGACAACGGGGTTACATGTGGCCTTGGCTGCACGTTCCCCGAAGCCCCTTAGTTAACGTGTGGCGTTGTATAGCCATGTGCCTCTCGGCGCTGCGAACGCTGGGAAACACGCGGATAAACGCGCCTGTTATGAGACTTTAAACTAATTTGGCAGGGGGTTGGGAAAACGAGCTGTAGTCCAGAAGCCTGTGTTGAGAGTAGTGAGGTACTGAGGAGGGTATCAAGGTCGCAGGAGTGTACTGACAGACAGGAAGGTAGGTTGAAGTGTGTCTACTTTAATGCAAGGAGCATGCGGAATAAGGTAGGTGAACTTGGGAGCGTGGATTGATACTTGGGACTACGATGTTGTGGCCATTACGGAGATATAGTTAGAACAGGGACGGGAAAGGTTGTTGGAAGTTCCAGGGTAGATGTTTCAGTAAGAGTAGGTGTAGTAATCCACGGGAGGCAGGAGTTCCGTCACCACACCAATATTTATTTACAATAGCGATATTACAGGAGCAGCTACAAACAGTGCTGCTAGCAGTCCAGTCAACTTAAGACTGGCTCACAAAGCCTACACAGGTGATTATATGGGCCCCTCAATGAGCTATCAATGAGGGAGCTCATACTCCAATTGGCCAACCAATAAAGCCAATTGGAGTTCATTACAGTAGGGAAGGTGGTAAAAGAGGTGGAGGAGTAGTATTGTTAATTAAGGATAGTTTAATGGCTGCAGAAAGGCAGTTCAAAGGGGATCTGCCTACTGGGGTAATATGGGCCGAAGTTAGAAATAGGAAAAGAGCGGTCACGTTGTTCGGAGTTTTCTATAGGCCCCCAAATAGTAATAGAGATGTGGACGAAGAAATTGCAAAGCAGATTATGGATCGGTGTGGAGGTCTCAGGGTAGTTGTCATGGGTGACTTTAACTTTCCAAATATTGATTGGAACCTCTATAGGTCGAACAGTTTGGATGGGGCAGTTTTTGTACAGTGTGTGCAGGAGGGTTTCCTGACACAATATGTGGATAGACCGACAGGAGGTGGGGCCACATTGGATTTGGTACTGGATAATGAACCGGGCCAAGTGTTAAATTTGTTTGTGGGAGAGCACTTTGGAGATAGTGACCACAATTCGGTGTCTTTCATTGCAAAGGTTGATAATTGGGGGAGGGGTAATTATGATGCAATTAGGCAAGAATTAGGGAGCATAAGATGGGAACAGAAACTGTCAGGGAAAGGCACAAATGAAAAGTGGAGCTTGTTCAAGGAACAAATACTGTGTGTCCTTGATAGATATGTCCCTGTCAGGCAGGGAGAAAATGGCCGTGTGAGGGAACCATGGTTCACAAAAGAGGTTGAATGTCTTGTCAAGAAGAAAAAGGAAGCGTATGTAAGGATGAGAAAACAAGGTTCAGTTGGGTCGCTTGAGGGTTACAAGGTAGCAAGGAATGAGCTAGAAAAAGGGCTTCAGAGAACTAGGAGGGGACATGAGAAGTCCTTGGCGGGTCGGATCAAGGAAAACCCCAAGGCTTTTTACTCTTATGTGAGAAATAAAAGAATGACCAGGGTGAGGTTAGGGCCAGTCAAGGGCAGTAGTGGGAACTTGTGCATGGAGTCAGAAGAGATAGGAGAGGCGTTGAATGAATACTTTTCTTCAGCGTTCATCAAGGAGAGGGGATATGTTTTTGAGGATAAGAGTGTGATACAGGCAGGTAGGCTAGAGGAGGTAGATGTTCTGAGGGAAGATGTATTAGAAATTTTGAAAAACCGGAGGGTCGACATGTCCCCTGGGCCAGATGGGATGTATCTAGGATTCTTTGGGAGGCAAGTGATGAGATTGCAGAGCCTTTGGCTTTCATCTTTGGGTCCTCACTGTCCACGGGGATAGTGCCAGAAGACTGGAAAGTGGCGAATATTGTTCCTCTGTTCAAGAAAGGGAATAGGAATGACCCTGGTAATTATAGGCCGGTTAGTCTTACTTCGGCAGTTGGTAAGTTAATGGAAAGTGTCTTGAGGGATAGAATTAATGAACATTTAGAAAGATGCAGCTTTATCCGGATAGTCAACACGGATTTGTGAAGTGTAAGTCTTGCCTCACAAATTTGATTGAATTCTTTGAGGAGGTAACTAAGTGTGTAGATGAAGGTAGAGAAGTTGATGTCATATAGATGGATTTCAGTAAGGCGTTTGATAAGGTTCCCCATAGTCGGCTCATGAAGAAAGTAAGAAGGTGTGGGATAGAGGGAAATTTGGCCAATTGCATAAGTAACTGGCTATCACCTAGAAGACAGAGGGTGGTGGTGGATGGAAAATGTTCAGACTGGAGACCAGTTAACCAGCGGTGTACGACAGGGATCAATGCTGGGTCCTCTGCTATTTGTGATTTTTATAAATGACTTGGAGGAGGGGGCTGAAGGGTGGGTCAGTAAATTTGCTGATGACATCAAGATTGGTGGAGTAGTGGATGAGGTGGAGGGCTGTTGTAGGCTGCAAAGAGGCATTGATAGGATGTAGAGCTGGGCCGAAAAATGGTAGATGGACCCTGATATGTGCAAGGTGACTCATTTTGGTAGGACAAATTTGAATGCGGATTACAGGGTCAACGACAGGGTTCTGAGGAATGTGGAGCAACAGAGAGATTTTGGGGTTTGTGTCCACAGATCATTGAAGGTTGCTATTCAAGTGATTAGAGCCGTGAAGAAGGCCTATAGTGTGTTAGCATTTATTAACAGGCGGCTTGAGCCATGGGGTTATGCTGCAACTGTTCAGGACCCTGGTGAGACCACATTTGGAGTATTGTGCGCAGTTCTGGTCACCTCATTATAGGAAGGACGCGGAAGCATTGGAAAGGGTATAAAGGAGATTTACCAGGATGCTGCCTGGTTTGGAGGGTAGGTCTTGTGAGGAAAGGTCGAGGGAGCAAGGACTTTTCTCATTCGAGTGAAGGAGAATGAGAGGCAACTTAATAAAGGTTTATAAGATTATGAGGGGGATAGATAGAGTGGACGTTCAGAGACTATTTCCTCGGTTGGATGTAGTTGTTACAAGGGGGCATAACCATAAGGTTCAGGATGGGAGATATAGGAGGGATATCCGAGGTAGGTTCTTTACTCAGAGAGTGGTTAGAGTGTGGAATGGACTGCTTGCTGTGATAATGGAGTTGGACACTTTAGGAACTTTCAAGCGGTTATTGGATAGGCACATGGAGCACACCAGGATGATAGGGAGTGGGATAGCTTGATCTTGGTTTCGGACAAAGCTTGGCACAACATCGAGGGCCGAAGGGCCTGTTCTGTGCTGTACTGTTCTACGTTCTATGTTCTATTTTAGTCCTGAAATTAAGGACAGATACAACACAATTACAAGTTGTTGTAAGCCAGCCAGGCCAGCTCTATATGGCTGCTCTGCTAATAATCATAGAATGATCATGAGGATTTAAATAACTTTTCAATGTCTGTCTGGATACACATCTAATCAGGCAGATTGTCACTGCCATCCTCGAACTACATCACAAGATAATAATTCAAAGAGGTCATTCAGAAACACATAGCACAACAGAATCTTCAGCCAAGGCATTACTGCTAAATGCTTGATGTTAAGTAAACGTTCATTCCTTAAACTTCACATTGTGGCAATAATGAACTTCATACAAGAAAACAGACTGCCAGCCAGATTTACATCTCAGTCAACATGCTGCAAAGTTTATAAGCTTGTTATGTTTTAAACCATCACTTGAAGTTAAGATGAGGCAATGAATCGAGACGCGCGATCTGTTATGAGTTCTGTCTGGCAACAGGCCAAGTGGCTTGATTACCATGGGAGCAAGTGTTCCTAAGTGCAAGGTGCAAAACAATAGGGGCAGTGCGGTAGCACAGTTGCTTCACAGATCCAGGGTTCCAGGTTCTGACTGTCTGTGCGGAGTTTGCATTTTTCTCCCGTGTCTGCGTGGGTTTTCTCCGGGTGCTCCGGTTTCCTCCCACAGTCCAAAGATATGCAGGTTAGGTGGACTGGTCATGATAAATTGCCCTTAGTGTCCAAAAACATTTAGGTGGGATTACTGGGTAACAGAGATAGGGTGGAGGCGTGAGCCTAAGTACAGTGCTCTTTCCAAGGGCCAGTGCAGACTCGATGGGCTGAATGGCTTCCTTCTACACTGTAAATTCTATGATTCACACCTGTAACAAAGGTAATAGCAGGGGCAGAGAAGTCTAAATAATGATGAATTGTAGTCAGGAGAAAAGCAAGCGTGGCCTATTTGTGGGCTACCATGCAGAATGCGGGAGGAAAGATGGTCTCTGGTTGAAGAGATGCGGCATTTTAAGGATTCAGGAAGATTAATTTGATTTGAGTTGATTTGATTTTAATTTATTGTCACATGTACCGAAGTACAGTGAAAAGTATTTTTCTGCCACCAAGGTACGTACGTACATAGTAGATAGAAAAGAATAATCAACAGAGTACATCGACAAACAGTGACCGGTTACAGTACGGAACAAGGGGCCAAACAAAGCAAATACATGAGCAAGATCAGCATAGGGTGTGGTGATAAGTACACCTCCATCTTGGCCTCTCTGATGGAGAAAAGATTTCTGGACTGGGTCTTAATGCTGGTAGTTGATCCGGAACTTCTCTGGAAACTGAGAAAGTGCCTTTTGATGGTAACGTGACAGTATGACCAGTGAAATGGAGAGAAAAAACGTGTTGGAAGCTGGGATTGATGGTGGACTGGTTCTTGTAAAAATTGCAATTCTATGGAAAGCAGTAAAGTGCGACTGTGGTGTTGAATTTTTAGCTGTGTTAAAAAGTTACCATTTCATGTGGTTTAGTTGTTTACTAGGGAATTTTTAGTAAATATTGCTTATAGTTGGTCTGCTGCAGTAAAAGTCTTAAAATTTGAAATCTTGTCATGCACTTCCTTAAGTTGGAAAATGGGAATCCAAATATCTTGTTTAAAGTTATCAGTTTCTGTGGGAACTGTAACAAAGATATAACCCAAGGGCCCGGTTGAGGACGTACTCATGTGTGGGGAGCTTGGCTATAGGTTTCTGCTCAGCGATTCTTCGTTGTCACGCGTCCTGAGCATTCTCCAAGGCGGCTTTCATGTCGCATTACATTCACCCCCCACCATCTGGCCTGGGTTTGCAAAATCCTACCAACTGTCCTGGCTTGAGACAATTCACACCTCTTTAGCCTGCGATTATCCCTCTCTCCAGTTGCTCCGTCTGGACCTGTAGACTTAATTACCTTCAAAGACTTGCATTCAAAGTATCATATTGCATCTTTGACTCTGTCTATATATATATATATATATATATATATATATATAACATATATATATATATATATGTTTCTGGAACCCATCTCTTCATTCACCTAAGGAAGGAGCAGTGCTCCGAAAGCTAGTGATTCGAAACAAACCTGTTGGATTTTAAGCTGGTGTTGCAAGACTTCTTACTGTGCTCACCCCAGTCCAACGCGGCATCTCCACATCTTAAGAAGTAAGTTCCGGAATTTTGGCCCAGCAGTAGTGAAGGAACGGGGATTTAGTGATGCTAAACCATTGAATGTCAAGAGCAGATGGTTAGGTTCTCTCATGGTTTAGATGGCTACTGCCTGACACTCGTGTGACAGTAAGGTTACTTTATGCTGCCGAGTCAGTTTTTGTTGGTGCATTCATGACATCTGCATGCTTGAGTCTCAATTGCACTGCACAGGAGCACTCTTCAAATTCAGGGCTAGGTCTCAGTTAGTGACCAAGTGACACCCTCACCATCTACTTGACAGTCTCCAAAAAACACTTACTGGACCCTCTGTTATAGGGCATCTCGTGGTCAGTTCCTCAAGATAGCTAGGTGTTAACTTAAGAAGGTGAAGATTTTAGCCACTGTGATGCCAGAGGATCTCAAAGACACTTTTAGATTTTCTCTTGTGATTGCAGGCGGCAAGGGTATAAAAGGCACTGATCTAGCATTGGGCTGGACAGCCTTTTGCTTCCAAGGATGTATCTATATCCTCATTGTCACTCAGGAAAAGCACCAGTCGGTTCTCCCCATTTACTATGGCGTGATGTACTTAGCTGGCGACACATACCCTGGCGCTCCTCTCATAATTTTTCCCCATTGCCTTCATCAGTTACATTATCATCTGAGGCATACATCTGTACCACCTCTTCTTCCAAATAGTCAGCTACTTCACCGGGATCTAGATTTTGCCTATGTACCACTCCTCCGCTGTCCCAGATTACGTAACATGCAGCAGGCCACTGCTACCCTTGACACCCTCGCAGGAAAGTATTGCACTGATTCTCCCGAGTGGTCAAGGCATCTAACATGCATTTTGAAAAGGTCAATGGCCGGATTGATAGTTGTCCTGGTTTGAAGGTGACTGCTGCTATAACGCTGTTTTGTCACCACGTCACTTTAACACAATGCTGTGAGGAGCCCCCCTCCTCAATGAGTAACCTTTGCCGTTAGTAGCCAGCCATGAACATAAGGTCCAGGCTCGAAAAGGCGCAATAGGTTTGACTCCCTCAGGACGAGAGAGTCAGAGTAGCTTCCATGGAATCATGCGGAAGCTTTATTGTGGTTGTATACCAGCTTTATGTCGGAATAAAAAGACTTTCAGTTCATATATTTGTGCATCTCCTGTGATGGTGATGTGTGTGCTGTCTATCGTACCCTGCACTCGTGAAAAGCCAGTCATTGCTCTTTGGTTCTTAAGACTCCTGGGGCTGGATTCTCCGATTTGCAGACTAAGTGCTGACACCGGCTTGGGAACAGTAACGTTTTATGCCGGGACAAATGGTGCAACAGCTGCACCGATTCTCCGTCCGGTGGGGAGCCGTCGGGTGGGGAGCTAGCAGCTAGCCTTGAACCTTGGACCCTGACGAACTCGGAGTTGTTTGAAACTGGTTAGAGGAGGGTTTTAAAAGACTTTAAGCCTCACAGGCCTTGAAAAGACCCAACCCGGGAATCAAACCTGGGACCCTGGCACTGTTGCTTCACAGCTCCAGGGTTCCAGATTTGATTCCCGGCTTGGGTCACTGTCTGTGTGGAGTCTGCATGTTCTCCCTGTGTCTGCGTGGGTTTCCTCCGGGTGCTCCGGTTTCATACAACATAGAACATACAGTGCAGAAGGAGGCCATTCAGCCCATCGAATCTGCACCGACCCACTTAAGCCCTCACTTCCACCCTATCCCCATAACCCAATAACCCCATCTAACCTTTTTTGGTCACTAAGGGCAATTTACCATGGACAATCCACCTAACTTGCATGTCTTTGGATTGTGGGTGGAAACCGGAACACCCGGAGGAAACCCACGCAGACACGGGGAGAACGTGCAGACTCCGCACTGAGTGACCCAGCAGGGAATCAAACCTGGGACCCTTTTCTCCCACAAGTCCTGAAAGACATGCTGTTAGGTAATTTAGACATTCTGAATTCACCCTCTGCATACCCGAACAGGCACCGAAATGTGGTAACTTCATTGCAGTGTTAATGAAAGCCTACTTATGACAATAAACATTATTATTATAAAGCACTTTGGGATGTCCTGAAGTTGGGCAAGGTGCTATATTAAAGCAAATCTTTTCTCTTTATCTCTCTTCTTGAATTGCACATTGAAATATAGCTGAGCTACATGCACTCCGCGGAGCGATACTATAGAGCTCTATAGAGAAATACAGCACAGAACAGGCCCTTCGGCCCACGATGTTGCGCCGAACTTTTGTCCTAGGTTAATCATAGAATTTTGGACAATTTTTCATGGCCAATCCACCCAACCTGCACATCTTTGGACTGTGGGAGGAAACCGGAGTACCCGGAGGAAACCCACGCAGTCACGGGGAGGATGTGCAGACTCCACACAGACAGTGACCCAAGTCGAAATCGAACTTGGGACCCTGGAGCTGTGAAGCAATTGTGCTATCCACAATGCTACCGTGCTGCCCTTAAAAAGTTAACCTACACTCCCTTATTCTACCCTAATCCAAGTACCTATCCAATAGCCGCTTGAAGGTCCATAAATTTTCCGACTCAACTACTACCACAGGCAGTGCATTCCATGCCCCCACTACTCTCTCTATTCCCCTGATCATCTTATAAACCTCTATCAAGTCGCCCCTCATCCTTCTCCGTTCTAATGAGAAAAGGCCTAGCACCCTCAACCTTTCCTCGTATGACCTACTCTCCATTCCAGGCAACATCCTGGTAAATCTCCTTTGCACCTTTTCCAAAGCTTCCACATCCTTCCTAAAATGAGGTGACCAGAACTGCACACAGTACTCCAAATGTGGCCTGACCAAGGTTTTGTACAGCTGCATCATCACCTCACGGCTCTTAAATTCAATCCCTCTGCTAATGAACGCTAGCACACCATAGGCCTTCTTCACAGCTCTATCCACTTGAGTGGCAACTTTCAAAGAACTATGAACATAGACCCCAAGATCTCTCTGCTCCTCCACATTGCCAAGAACCCTACCATTAACCCTGTATTCCGCATTCAGATTTGTCCTTCCAAAATGGACAACCTCACACTTGTCAGGGTTAAACTCCATCTGCCACTTCTCAGCCCAGCTCTGCATTCTATCTATGTCTCTTTGAAGCCGACAACAGCCCTCCTTACTATCCACAACTCCACCAATCTTCGTATCATCTGCAAATTTACTGACCCACCCTTCAACTCCCTCATCCAAGTCGTTAATGAAAATCACAAACAGCAGAGGACCCAGAACTGATCCCTGCGGTACGCCACTGATAACTGGGCTCCAGGCTGAATATTTGCCATCCACCACAACTCTCTGTCTTCTATCGGTTAGCCAGTTTGTTATCCAACTGGCCAAATTTCCCACTATCCCATGCCTCCTTACTTTCTGCATAAGCCTACCATGGGGAACCTTATCAAATGCCTTACTAAAATCCATGTACACTACATCCACTGCTTTACCTACATCCACATGCTTGGTCACCTCCTCAAAGAATTCAATAAGACTTGTAAGGCAAGACCTACCCCTCACAAATCCGTGCTGACTATCCCTAATCAAGCAATGCCTTTCCAGATGCTCAGAAATCCTATCCCTCAGTACCCTTTCCATTACTTTGCCTACCACCGAAGTAAGACTAACTGGCCTGTAATTCCCAGGGTTATCCCTAGTCCCTTTTTTGAACAGGGGCACGACATTCGCCACTCTCCAATCCTCTGGTACCACCCCTGTTGACAGCGAGGACGAAAAGATCATTGCCAACGGCTCTGCAATTTCATTTCTTGCTTCCCATAGAATCCTTGGATATATCCCGTCAGGCCCGGGGGACTTGTCTATCCTCAAGTTTTTCAAAACGCGCAACACATCTTCCTTCCTGACAAGTATCTCCTCAAGCTTATCAGTCTGCTTCTGTGGAGATTTGTTTTACATGTTTTTTTTAATATGTCACAATTGTAAGACATTCTGAATAAATCATTGGTGCATTTCAAGTGTAAAAAATGTAATCTACTTCTACAAATATCATCAAAGAAAAATAATGGTTCACGATCACAACTGAACCTATGGGCATTTTGATATTTAAAAAGGAAAAACAAGAAAATAATGTCAACTTCACTACTTACATGCTCATGTTTGTGGTTGCCTTCCACATGCTAAACAATTCTTGTGCTTTTTGGGTACAGTTACCAAAGTTGTGATCACAAGCAACATCAAGAAGGATGGAACGAAGTTGCCTTTCAGACAGTGATCCATTGTTACTCCAGGTCTGACGATCAATCAAGTTTCCAAAAATATCAAAAATATATTTCTATAATACACAAATAGGCTGTTTGAGTAGGGCACATTAAAGGTATTCCAAGCCCAAAGCGATGATCCCATTCCACAATATAGTTATATTCCACAACAATTCCAATTTCCTGACCAAATCAAGAACTGTAATATAATGTACAGATAAATATATAGCCCCTTGAATACTGGAAAACCCCTCAGGAAAATTTCATATAAAAAAGGAATGTTGGCAGTGAAATTAAGACTAAAACATTGGCTACACCCAATTTTTTTGATTGAAAGCAAGCAATTAGCATAAATAGCATTACATATAACGAGGAAGCGGAGAAAACCATTAAAGCTATTTTTCTATATTTACATTCATCTTATTGTCCTTTGCTTATGATATATGGAGCTTTAGTACGTGGCAGGTGGAATACAATAGTTACACAAAATGTTGCAACATTGCTCCAGAGACCAATAACTTTGTACAGCACGAAGGATAAAAACAACAACTACCTTCATCCGACTAGAAAGTGACAGCATTCCCCTCTTTTGTACAAGCGAGTAGATACGGCCGAGCTGAAGCAATGCTTCACTTATCGGAGCGGTACTGTTTTCATTGGTCATGTACTTGGTCATGTATAATGCCTGTCTCACTGTGATTTTCCCTGCACTAGAGGTGGTGAGAAAAAACACATCGAGTTCACACAACTTTGAAATCCAGGCATATATTTTTAAATGAGAATATAGCATGTAAAGCATTAATAATAAACTTTATTATTGTCACAAGTTGGCTTACATTAACACAATAAAGTTACTGTGAAAATCCCCGAGTCGCCACCCTCCGGCGCTTATTCGGGTACACAGAGGGAGAATTCAGAATGTCCAATTCACCTACAAGCACGTCTTTCGGGACTTGTGGGAGGAAACTGGAACACCTGGAGGGAACCCACGCAGACACGGAAGAATTTGCCGACTCCATACACCAGTGACCCAAGCGGAAATCAAACCCGGGACCCTGGTGCTGTGAAGCAACAGAGCTAACCACTGTGCTACTGTGCCGCATTATTGACACCACAGCAGCATTCCGATAATTAGTCCGTTATATTGTTTAAGTCTTGCCACACCCGACAAGAGTTCATGTCATTAGTCTGTGACTCTAGCATAGTCTGGTATTGTCCCTTGGCATCCCTGATGGCTTTGTGGAGGTCGTACCTAGATTTCTTGTATAGGTCAGGGTCGCCTGATTGAACGCCACAGACCTGGACTGCAGTAGGGAGTGGATCTCCCGGTTAAACCATGGTTTCCGGTTGGGGGATGCACGTACTACCTTCGTTGGCATGCAGGCTTTGTCCCACTTGCTGATGAAGTCTATGACAGTCGTAACATTCTCGTCCAGGTTGGCCGCTGAGTTCTCAAATATGAACCAGTCTACTGACTCCAAGCAGTCCCGTAGGAGCTTTTCCATTGCCTCGGACCAACACTGCACGACCTTCTTAACCGGATTCTCCCGCTTAAGGTTCTGCTTATATGCCGGGAGAAGGAGAAGGATTATCTCTAATCTCCTCTTCGCTATTACTCCTGAATGTGCTTTGATCACCCTTCCAGACAGCGGTTTCTGAATTCTAACAAAGTGCATTCTGATCTCACCTCTGTTTCTTTGGCCAATTACCTTAAATCCATATTACCGATCCATGTGCAAGTCCAAACAGTTTCTCCATGGAAAGCCCACGTCACCCTGAATACAGTATCTCTATAAATATCCTCTTAATCTCCTCTAGTTTAATTCCAATTTCTGTATCTTCTTCATAATAATATCCCTCATCCCTGATATAATTCTGGTAAACCTCTTCCCATCCTTCTTAAGGCTTTGACATCCTAAATTGTTGTACCCAGAATTGGACACAATTATCCAATTGAGACCAATGCCCTGATTTAGAAGAGTTTATCATAACTTCCTTGCTTCCCTTGTTTGTGACTCTATTTTAGAAGCCATGGATTCCATTAACTTCAATTTTAAAGTGTGTTTTTTACTTCACTGAAATAAGTTTTGATTGTAATCATTCAAATTCCCCACTGGATTTATGGGACTGACTATTTTATGTTTACAGCTCTTAGTTCTGGTCACGCTTTCAACTGGAAGCATCTTCTGTACATCTAGTCTATCAAACACTTCAATAATCATGAAGACCTCGCCTCTCAAACTTCTCATTCTACCGAAAAGGGCCCCAGCATGTCCAATCTTTCCTGGTAATTATAACCTCTCAGTTCTGGTACCATTCTAGGCACTTCCTTTGCACTGTCTCCAGTGCCTCAATATCTTTTTCATAATACAGAGACCAGAACTGAACACAGCACACCAAGTATAGCCTAACCAATATTTTATACAAATTTAATTTCTATCTGTCTAGAAACAAACTCCAGTGCATTGTTTGCTTGTTTTAAACAATCCTTATTCACCATCTTGTAGTAATTTGTATATCTGCACGCCAGATTTCTTTGCTCCTTTACCCATTTAGACACCAAGAGGTGTGCAGGTTACAATGCTCTGTTAATTAGCACACACTTCTCTGTGATGTAGACAGCACATATATTTTGTGTTGTCTGCTAAGTTAAATAATTATAATGTGTCAGCAGTCATAAGTTCATTGAGTGGCTGTATATATGAGCAGGGAGTGCAAAATTGATAGACCATCACCAATAGACTATGCCTCAAAGGGGAGGTGCAATATGGCTGGAGTCAGTGCTGAATGTCATCCTCAAAGTCAATTTGATCTGAAAAGATGCATGAGTAGCACAGCTTAGCAGAAAGTGGACTCAAAGGTTCTCTTACTCAGTACTGGAGGCTTTGGTGTAGAAGGAGAAATGTTCTCTATCAAGAGGAGCCAGGAAGCATGCCAACAAAGCCCGAAAAGGAAGCTGTGCAGGGTTGATGCTGACAGTCTGGCCCTGAGTGACTGGATGCAGTGCCGAAAGAAGTCCAATGATGACCAGTCAAGGTCAGTGAATTCATCTTAGAATTTCACATCCCAACATTAACCTCACAAACTGCGACACATTTACATTAATCACCTATCTACAATTTCTGACAATCAGGACTCCTAACAATCACAGCTTCACCTCACTCTCACACATTTAGCATTGCTGCAAGTCTCACATCCACTTCTCGCAGCTTGCACAGACTGTTAACTATTCAACCATGACAGACATATCACAGAAACACACCGCACTACACACACTCCCTCCCTCCCTCTCTCGCCTGAAGGACAAGATGCTTTGGAACCCGCAGGCAGCAGCAGCTAATAAGTGGGACAGATTTGGCCCTCATGAAGGAGGCTGTACTCATCATTGGAGTTGCCATGGCCAGTGGAGAGACTGAAAGCAAAGTTGATGCTACTTTCCTAATTCTCCTTCTTAGATTCCACTCCTGCTTAATTCTCCAATCTTTACTGATTTACAAGCTACAAGTGGTCTGAGCACCTCTTGCATTCCCCACTCTTACGCCTTTCTCTTTTCACACAGCCTGGCCAAGAGTGTAAAGTGCAAGAGGAAGACGAGTGAGGATAATGAACAACTGTTCTCACACTTACAGCCAACAGCTCAATTGATCTCACACTTCTAGCCAACAGCTCAATTGATCTCACACTTCTGGCCAACAGCTCAATTGATCTCACACTTCTAGCCAAGAGCTCAATTGATCTCACACTTCTAGCCAAGAGCTCAATTGATCTCACACTTCTGGCCAACAGCTCAATTGATCTCACACTTCTAGCCAACAGCTCAATTGATCTCACACTTCTAGCCAACAGTTCAATTGATCTCACAATTATAGCCAACAGTTCAAATATTGCCACTGCGTTTAGTTTAGAGGCTAGCATAGAGGCAGATTTGCATAAGTGAAACATTGGACACAAATGGCCTGCAGCCAATGTAATGGCAAAAGGTGCAGGGCAAGGTGGCAAGCAGATTCTGCTGCAGAGAAGTTAGATGAAAGCTCTGGAAGGTTGTTGGGTGTGTTCACTGAAATGCTGGTGCACTGGCAGGCCTAAAGGAACAGTCCCTGTCAATGAACTGCGAGTTTCCCAGTACCATTCTTCCCCACCGCTTTGCTCTGAGCTTGGAACCCATCCTTTCCACTATGGAACACCATTTGCACACTATAGTCCCAAAAATGAAGCAGCATGTGATTGCCATTCTCTTGGCTTCCTTAGCAGCATAATCAGAAGCCACTGAACATCAGAGTGCTGCAGTGGAAGTTTAGACTGAAATTTTGGAATGCAGAATGCTGCCATTGTGGCTGCGGGTAGTAATGTTGAAAAGGGTTTGCGGGTTTCAGAACAAACTATCTGTTCCCCAATGTATTACCGTGATGGACGAAGGGCTGCCGCAGAGGAGTGGCATTGGCTCCATAAAGAATAAACCTGCTGTATTCTCTCAGGATAACTGCATTCATCTTTCACCACTGCACTTGCTGGTATCTGTCATTCAGCCGACCCAGACTGCTGTTGCCTCTGACAAGATAGTGTAGTCCAAAGTCAGGCTTTGTAGGGCCAAAGCTGTGAAGTTGAGCGTAAGACCATCTGCATTGAAAATCAGCTTCCTTATCTGAACTATGCCTCAACCACTGAGGAAAAACTGGGTAAGAGCACTTGGATCAGCAAAGGGACAGAAAAGAGATGCATCAAGGAAATGCACAGGGGTGATTAGATGATGTTTGTATGGAATTATTGGATGATTCATTGATATGGAATGGTTGTTTTGTGGCGTTAAATCTCAGCATTGTGGCCAAGAGGATGTGATGGCTGGGGGGAACGGCACCAATGCTCTGTAACAAAGAGCTGCAAGTTTAATGTGGAAGTAGGGTTGTGTTCACTGGTACTACAATCAGATGAGCTGACTACAGCCAACCTGACCAGAAAAGAGTTTTTTTGGTTTCCTCCATCGCTGTATATCTGGTATCGATGGCTGTGCCTTCATGATGTCACGGTTATGCAGGATACAACTGTTCGTGGTAGATCATGACATACGCTCCAGAATATGGGCGGCATGGTAGCACAGCGGTTAGCACTGCTGCTTCACAGTGCCAGGGACCCGGGTTCGATTCCCAGCTTGGGTTGCTGCCTGTGCGGTGTCTGCAAATTCACCCCGTGTCTGCGTGGGTTTCCTCCGGGTGCTCCGGTTTCCTTTCTCAAGTCCCAAAAGACATGCTTGTTAGATGAATTAGACAGTCCCTCTGTGTACCCGGACAGGTGCTGGAGTGAGGCGACTAGGGGAATTTCACAGTATCCTCATTACACTGTTAATGTAAGCCTACTTGTGATAATAATAAAGATTATAAAACAATGCTTCTCCATAGGACTTCAGAAGCATTGCTGATGTACCCCATTAATCTGCTCGATGACATTCTTTGCTGTTGTATTCCTTTCTTGAGCCACATGCTTCCCACATGTGTGTGAGTTCTGCACTGGAGTCATGAGTGAGGTGGTCAGCGAATAGTCTTGATGACTAGTAGTTACCCGCAGTGGCTCAAATGCTGATGGTACAGCAGACTACCACTGCAAGGACAGAGGGAATTGACCTGGGTGATCTTGCTGGATATTAAGGAAATTGAACCATTTGTGGTTGTGGTACATTCCTGAATTTAATGCAGCACCCAGAAAGCAACATGTGCAGAGTCAATGTCAACCTGCACCATGAGTAAGATCAGCATCCAGGCAAAGTGACATTCATGCTCCACCTGCCTTCTCTCTGGAAAGATAAATAAAAGTAGTCCTTCCTTTTAAAATACATTGTCAATCAAATACATCCCTCCCCACGATTGGTACTAATTAGTAGATGATTGGTTAACAGACAGGAAGCACTGAGTAGGGGTAAATGGGGCATTTTCAAGTTAGCAGGTTGTGACTACTGAAGAGTCACACGGATCAATGCTGGGCCTTCCATTATTTTACAATCTATATTCATGACTCAGATGAAGAGTGAATGATGTATCTAAGCTTGCTGATGATACACAGCAAGGTAGAAAGGCAAACTATGAGGCACACACAAGAAACTGATAAAGCCAGGTTAAGTGAACGGACAACTTGTTGGGTGATGGAATATAACGTGGGCAAATGTGGGGTTCTGCACTTCGGTTATAAGAACAGAAAAGCAGTTTTTTTTTTAAAGGCATAAAAGTTTGGAAATGTTGATGCTCAGAATGACTTGGCTGTACTCATACAATGAACACAAAGTTAACATATGGATACAGCTGCAATTAGGAAGGGAAATAGCATGTTGGCTTCAATTTGTTCACAATTTACATAGATGATTTGGAGTTGGGGACCAAGTGCAATGTGTCCAAGTTTGCAGACGGCCCCAAGATGAGTGGTAAATCAAAAAGTGAAGAGGATACTGGAAGCCTGCAGATGGATTTGGATAGTTTAAGTGAATGGGCTAGGGTCTGGCAGATGGAATGCAATGTTGACAAATGTGAGGTTATCCATTTTGGTAGGAATAACAGCAAAAGGGATTATTATTTAAATGATAAAATATTAAAACATGCTGCTGTGAAGAGGGACCTGGGTGTCCTAGTGCACGAGTCGCAAAATGTTGGTTTACAGGTGCAACAGATGATTAAGAAGTCAAATTGAGTTTTGTCCTTCATTGCTAGAGGGATGGAGTTTAAGACTAGGGAGGTTATGCTGCAATTGTACAAGGTGTTAGTGAGGCCACACCTGGAGTATTGTGTTCAGTTTTGGTCTCCTTACCTGTAAATGGACATACTTGCGCTGGAGGGTGTGCAGAGGAGAGTCACTAGGTTAATCCCAGAGTTGAGGGGTTTGGATTATGAGGAGAGGTTGAGTAGACTGGGACTGTACTCGTTGGAATTTAGAAGGATGCGGGGGATCTTATAGAAACATATAAAATTATGAAGGGAATAGATAGATCTAGGAGGTTGTTTCCACTGGCGGGTGAAAGTAGAACTAAATGAAATGAAAACTAGGGGGCATAGCCTCAAAATAAGTGGAAGTAGATTTAGGACTGAGCTTAGGAGGAACTTCTTCACCCAAAGGGTTGTGAATCTATGGAATTCCCTACCCAGTGAAGCAGTTGATGCTCCTTCATTAAATGTTTTCAAGATAAAGATAGTTTTTTGAAGACTAAAGGGATAAAGGGTTATGGTGTTCGGGCGGGAAAGTGGAGCTGAGTCCACAAAAGTTCTTATGTTATCTTCTAATTGCAGGAGGATTGGAGTACAAGAATAAGATAAGCATTGCTGCACAATTTTACAGGGCAATGGTGAGACCTCACCTAGAGTGCAGTTTTTATGTCCATGTTTAAGAAAGACTTTGAGGGGGGTACAATGAAGATTCACTAGGCTTATTCCTGGGATGAGGGTTGTCCTATGATAAGAGGCCTGTAAATTGGTCCTATACTCTCAGGTGCTTGAAAGAATTAGGGATGATCGTATTTAAACAAGATTCTGTAGGAGCTTGATAGGGTAGACAGAGGTTGTTTCTGCTGGCTGGTAATCTGGAACACAGTCCCAGGATAAGGGCCAATTATTTACAATTGAGATAAAGAGAAATCTCCTCACACAAAAGGTTGTGATTCATTGGAATTATTTACCCTAGGTACAACATTGCAGATGCTGCGTCACTGAATAGATTTAACGCTGCAATAAATAGATTTTTGGTCTCTCAAGGAATTAATGGATATGGAAGCTGGTGAGAAAGTGAAGCTGAAGCAGATGATCAGTCAAGGTCGTATTGAATGGCAGGTCAGACCGAACAGTGTGTATGGCCTACTTCTAATCCTACTTTTGTTCTTATTTAAATCACCTTCAAAAGCTTTCTTCAAACCGTTTGGAGTGGAGCTAAAATGCTATGATGACTGAAGCATTAGGACACTTCCTGCTGAAATGAGGTTGTGTTTATTTTTGTTAGCGTTGGCAGGGACGATAGGGAGAGGAACATAATGGGAAGAAAGACATTAAACCCAATAAGATAATTATTTAACCAAGTACAAAATAATCAAAGGGGTAGACTAACTAGGCAATCAAATGCTGAAAAACAAATGTAACCAACGAACAAGAAAATCTGACTGAGACCTAAACTTCTGACGGAGATAAGAAATATTACAATACATATTCAAGTCCTTCTTCACCTAGAATATTCTACTATCAAGTGTTCATAATTAGTTGCTCAACAAGAATTGACTGAAACATCAGTGATGTTGATTAACAATTTAAAACAGAACGAAGATATATACTATATACTAAATGAAAACAAAAATTCTAAATACCTTGCAAGCACAAAAGCATTATTGATGAAGCCAGCTCGGTCATGGTCACTGAAAGCTAAATGATTAGTTTGTAATAATCCAAATAATTCCTTTGAGGCATTCCCTTCATAATGTACGATGTAATATCCATTCATGTTCAGGTTAAACTTCACCCAGGTCACATTTTGTTCTTTAAGATAAATTATATCTAAAGGAAAATAAAATACATAAATAGTTCTATGAAACGGCTTGTTCACTGCTAAAGTTAGACTTTAATATTCGAAGGAATAATGCTGCCTGATGAAATTCATTCAGGTATACAAGGATACACGACCTGTACATAACTATCCAGACCTCAAATGGACTTTGTTTTGAATGGGACTTGACACTGATTCAACAACTTTAGATCATAACCTCTGCCTCCATCTTGTTCTCTACCTCTTTCTCATTCTATGTGTTTTTTTTCTGGATTGGTCTTGTCTTGTTTTTTTTAACCCCCGCACGTTGATTTCAGATGTTTTTTTATGTAGTAATTCAGGCCTCGCTTTGGATGCCACCTTTGTTTTTTCACTATATCCATTACCTCTCTCTTTGGTTGTGCTCAGGAAATATTTTGTTACTTAATCAAACCTGAATATCATCCCAGACCTTCTCCTTCATCTTGCTGCTCCCTTCCTTCTTCCACTAACTTAATAACTCTTACAGATCTAGTAAACGGTCATTGACCTGAAACGCTAACTCTGTTTCTCTCCGCAGATGCTGCTTGGACTGAGCTCTTCCAGCATTTTTTATGCTCTCATTTCTACATTTTGAGCTGTAATTTGATCCTATAATCATAGAATTTACATTGCAGAAGGAGACCATTCGGCCCATCAAGTCTGCATTGACCCTTGGAAAGAACAACCTACTTAAAACCCACACCTCCACCCTGTCCCTTAACCCAGTAACCCCCACCTAAACGTTTTGGACACGAGGGCCAATCCACCTAACCTCCACATCTTTGGACTGTAGGAGGAAACCGGAGCACCTGGACACAGGAGAATGTACAAACTCCACACAGATGGTGACCCAAGCCAGGAATCGAAGCCAGGTCCCTGATGGTGTGAAGGAACAGTGCTAACCACTGTACTATCATGCCGCCCAATTGGCCAAGTGCTTATTTTAGGGAGAAGTAACTCGGTTAGGCTTTCTGTTACTGAATACTATCTAGCAACCTCTTGATAGAAGTTTACATCAAGTAAAAGATCAACTTTCACCATGGAGGACCCTATGGTGAAATTCCTTCGTGCCGGAGAAAATGCTCTTGGAAGACTGGAAGAGAACTGTACCTCAATAAGATTGCAACATTTTTGGTGGGGTGGGGTTTACGTTGACAAGAGGAGGGAGAAACAAGGAGACCAATATATAAATCAATTTGCTGGGATGGGCATTTGAGGATGTAAGAATTATGGAGTTCAAACCGGTGTCATAAACCATGAGCACAACTCAAACGGTTTACACAGTCAAAATGCCAAGACTGTGCACAAACTATTTATTTACTCCAAGTCAATTTTATAATAATTCATACAAAATCTTGCCCTTCCCATTATTCTGTCTCCTTGGTGTACGTAGGGAGGCTGGCAGGGAACTTGTCCTCTGATTTTAGTGCTCTTAGGCCGCTAGGGGGATCAAGCTCTGGGTTGATTGTACTTCCGTCCCAGTGGGACATTCATGTCCCTGCTCTGTAAATCCCCACTGTAGAGGTTGGCAATTCATAATTCTGCAGAATAATGAGTGGTGAGCTGCATGCTGCAATTCTGGGGTCTAACCAACTGGAGATTCAGCACATTGTACACCACAATGTTAACAAACTGTGACGAATTGTTAATTTAAAAACTTTGTTAATTATCCGCTACCACTTGGTTTCAGCTCATGGCTTAGGAAGGGGCTGGGGGCAGTCATGACAATCAGTGTTTTCTGGTAGATAGGCCAGAGGAACATCAAGAGTTACAAGTAAACTTCTTGCAGTGGACGTTTATAGAAACATAGAAAATAGAAGCAGGAGGAGGCCATTCGGCCTTTTGAGCCTGCTCCACCACTCATTATAATCACGGCTGATCAAGTTCAATACCTCAATCCCCCCCCCCCCCCATCCCCCCCGCCTTCCCTTGATTCCTTTAGCCTCAAAGAGCTGTATCGATTTCCTTCTTGAAGTTACATAACGTATTGGCCTGAACTACCTCTGTGGTAGCGAATTCAACAGATTCACCACTCTCTGGGTGAAGAACTGTCTCCTCACCTCAGTCCTAAAAGGTTTGCCCCTTATCCTCAAACTATGACCCTTAGTTCCACCCCCCCGCCATTGGGAATATTCTTTCTGAATCTACCTAGTCTAATCTTGTTAGAATTTTATACATTTCTGTGAGATCCCCTCTCACTCTTCTAAACTCCAATGACTATAATCCTGTGGAAATAAAATGGCAGGGAGCTGGGGTGCCATGACTAAATCAACTTTATGTGACACCATAAATGTTATAATTAATTCAATTGTATTCAATATTAAATACATTTGAATTGAACTGTAATTGTTGAACAACGGTCATCCTCCAGATTGAGAAAATATCAAAACTTTTAACTGTGTTGCATAACTTAAAACATTTCTGATAATGCAAAATGTTGAGCGGTATCCCCCCCCCCCCCCCCCCAAGCCGGGTGGGAGAATCGCTGTGGCGCCGTGCGAGTCGCGCCATGCTTCCCCGACACCCGCACGTGTTTCTCCCACCCCCCCCCCCTCCGAAACCAGCGCCGTGGGAATTGTGCCAGGCCGCTCAGAGAATCGCCGCAAATGAGCGGTGATTCTCCGGACCGGATGGGCCGAGCGGTCACTCCGACACGACATAGTCCCACCGCCGCCGTACACCCCTGGTCGCTGCCAGCAGGAACTGTGCGGGAACGCTGGGGGGGGGGGGGGGGGGGGGCTCCGATGGCGTCTGGCCAACGATCGGGGCCCAACGATCGGCAGGCCGGCCTCTCCCCCCCCCCGGGCCTACCTCATTCCGCAGCCGGCCCTAGAATACTGGCGCCATGTTGGTGAGGGGCCGGCGCGCATAGGAAGTTCCTCGCGCATGCGCAGGATGGCGCAGCCCAACTGCGCATGAATGAGCTGCCCCAACTGCGCATGCGTGGGTTGGCGCGGTGCCATTTGGTGCCACGTATGGAGGCTGGTGCGCCGTGAACCGCTCCAGCGCCGTGCTGGCCCCCTGTGGGGACCAGAATAGGTTGTGCCCTGGCCCTGTTCACGCCGTCGTGAAACGCGACGGCATTCACGACGGCGTGGGCACTTGGTCCCGGGAGCGAAGAATCCTGCCCGTTGTATTCATTTTCAAATTGTTTAATAACTTGTGTTCAGCTTTAAGACCAAGACATAGGAGCAGAAGTAGGCCATTCGGCCCATCGAGTCTGCTCCGCCATTCAATCATGGTGAATATTTTTTCATCCCCATTCTCCTACCTTCTCCTCAGAATCCCTGATCCCCTTTGGCTGGTTACCTGATCAGCATGGATAAAATAACGTTCCGTTGTACTCGAAAGGAGTGAACAAAAATACACTTTGCTGATAAATCATTAAGTCAGACTGAACTTTAATTAATTGTCAGTAACCATTAATACATTAGACTGAAAACTTTACTTTCAATCCAATAGGGTAACAAAAAGTCACATTCTAAGAAGAAACAAAATATGCCTGTCAACATTTTAAGGGAAAACTTTTACTTAGAAGCATAAAATGTTTAATTTTGGAAAAAACATGACATACTGCAACTAAGATAATTGAGAGTATAATTTGAAGTCAGTCTCATATTCCAGCATAACATCTGTATAGTTATTAACCACAGCACCAGCAAAACTGAACAAAGCCCCACTCAAAGCTGCAAGACGGAGGCTCACAATTATTTTATCTCTTGAAGTCATAAACAATTACCTGTTTTGTTCTTAAGGAGCCATGTTTTGATACACTTGGGTTGATTATAATTGCTGCAACTACTGGTGATGTACGTCAGTGGAATGTGCCACAGGTAACTGAGAAAAATCAAATCAGAGCTTTAAATCAGCTTCATCTTGTTTAAAATGATTAAGAAGATTAGACTGGAGTAAGAGCTAAATAAACAAAAGACTCAACCTCAGGTTTTAAGCTGCAGCATCTGAAACTATTGTCACGCTAATGTAATGTTCACCTTTTACACTGAAGGAAAACATGAAGAACTTTGTATATCCATACACTACTCAAAGTATCCTAACTTATTAATTATAGCATATTCAATTATTTTACAATATTACCCTGTCAACTCTTAATATTATAGTTGTATAAGATCAGAGCTACAGTCAAAGTACAAAGGATGGTAGTTTTTGCACCCTAGCTTTGCCAGTAAACTTGAAGATGATGTTCTCTCCTGTCTTGATCTTTTGAGTAGCCTTTCAGAGGTGGTGATTGTAAAGTATGGAGCAGTCAAGGGTCATTCTGAGATAGGGGAGAGTCAGGTCATGCCACACTTTTTTTCCACAGAAGATGGCATTTATATTTACGGTGTTGTATAGATTGTGATTTTCATATTAATGTTAACAATCCACATTAAGGGGAAACAGAAACTGAACACTTAGATTATAGATCATAGAATTTACAGTGCAGAAGGAGGCCATTCAGTCCATCGAGTCTGCACCAGCCCATGGAAATATCACCCTATCTAAGCCCACAACTCCATCCTATCCCTGTAACCCAGTAACCCCATCTAACCTTTTTGGACATGAAGGGCAACTTAGCATGGCCAATCCACCTAACCTGCACAACTTTGGACCGTGGGAGGAAACCGGAGCACCCGGAGGAAACCCACGCAGACACGGGCAGAAGCGTGCAGACTCCGCATAGACAGTGACCCAAGCTGGGAATCGAACCTGGGGCCCTGTGCGAATCACTGTGCTACCATGCTGCCCTTGAAAAAATAACTATATCATTACTCTTCCTCAAAGTTCAAAACCTTACGTAATCTCTTCTGTATCATCTATTCGCTCAGAAAAGTGAAGATCCAAGTCCTTTTTAATGTCAACAGTGTATTCAGAAAGAGATCCAATAAGAACACAATAACAGAAGCTGATGATTTAGCCTCTTGAGCCTATTCTAATGTAATAAAACAAATATTTGTAGTCCATTCATGAAATAAATGGTAATGCTGGACACGTGTACGAACGGTTACTTTTAGTACCTCAATGTCTCATATCCAGCAACCTTTGGACTGAAGCCATGCTAGATTTTGGAACGTGCTGTTTTTGGGGGGAAAATCAGAAGCCCTTATTTCAGCCAAGAAGTGACAAAGAAAAACCAAATAATACGAGTTGCAAAGCACTTTCGGTTAATGGCCATGTTGCTGATGATATTAATTCACCTCTCATTGGTTTTAATAACTCTTTCATGTCTTCCCCAATTTCCTGCATCAGTGCACCTGTCTAAAAAGAGAAAAGATCAATCACACTGAAATGATGTCAAAAACGACCCTGTAGTTGTAACTGAAAATCCTTTGTTTTTTTATGATTGCTGGATTGTATCGTACTCTATTTGAACTGACTTGGCCAGCTGGAAGAAGGCGCTCCTGTTCGGCTCGGTTTGGGCAGAATCTGGGTCCGGTGCAGTCACTGTTTGTTAAGCCATTCAGAACATGGGAAACATCAGCCAATCAATACTTGACATGCCACTCTGCTGATGCAGTAACTCCCCAAACTTTTCCGAGTGGGGTCAAAGTTTGCTAAGTCACTTGGAGCGGGGAAACGTCCATTAGAGCAACTGGGACAGGTTGGGTCGGAGCAAGGGGAAAAATTGTCCCGCTTTCAGACACTCTGCTTTTTGGTCACCAGGCTTGAGATGCTCCATCTGCACTCCTGTTACCCTGATTTCAGAAATATGAGTTTCCTGTGGCATAAGTGTAATTATTATCTCCATACTCTAAATGAGGCTTCCTGTTGTAGGGAAATTATATGCTCGAAGCAGATTTTAAGAAGATTTGAATAAGTTTAGAATTTGGATCAATGCCTTTGCAGCTTATATGCAAAGTTAAAGTTAACTCTTTCTTGTTTCTTTTGTCATCCAAAATATGCCAACATGAACGTGTGTATATATTGGCCTTTCTGCTACAGCAAATCCGAGCTCATCTTTAGTTGTAAGAGTTCTAGTCATCATATGGCTGCATCTTTGACTCCAGATTTCCGGAGTTAAGCATGCATCTCTCTCCTGTTTTCGGACAATAATTAAACCCTGGTTGGGATTCTCTGCCCCATCGCACCAGTTTTCTGGTGCAGCGCGCCCCTGCTGGCAGCGGTATTCTCCATCCTACCAGCCGGCCAATGGGTTTTCCCATTGTGGGCAGCCCCACACCATCGGGAAATCCCCGGGCGTGGTGCGCTGCCGGAGCAACGAAGAATCCTGACAGCGGAGAATCCAGTCTCATATCTCTCTGCCAAGCTTTTAGTTATCTTGTCCTAGTATTCCCTTATGTGGCTCCGTCAAATGTCTTTGATAATGTTCCAGGCGACAGCATAAGATGCACATTAAAGACGCTATACATGAAAATTATTGTAGCACTGGATGGCTAAAATACTTGAATTAATTTTTGGGATTAACTTTTCAAGAAGGGAAAAGAAACATTCCACCCACAGCAAAGCAAACACAAAGGACAAAGGGTGTCTCTGGTGCCCAGTGTCATAGGGCGGGATTTTCCAATCCCAGTTCCCGCCCGAGTCAACTGGCCACCGAATTTTCCATCCCACCAATGACAAGAGAGGCCAGAAAATCCTGGCCATTATGACATACATGCCTCATTACTATCACACTGACACACGAGTGGACATCTTATATGCTCCTCTGGCAGGTGATCCCGAAAGTGGATGGGATGATCCCGAAAGCAGCAGTAGCTCTCCAAGAGCTACTTGCTCAATCTCATTAGAGTCAACCTAACTTGAACAGAAAATCTATATTAACTGTGGTTGATATTTTCATAATACATGTCAGCCGGTGCCCTTCGGTGTGGGTAAGTGAATTTGTGCTTTGGGAACAATATAACGGCACCAATAAAGTTTACAGAGCAGGTTGGGATCATGGTTGCTGGATCATTCAAAGGTGTGATGTGCCCATTGAGAATGCAAATTGGAATTTCTGGTTACAATGTTAGGACAATGAAAGTTAAAGCTAAGAATAATTGTATTGAAGTCACAGAAGGCCTAGGTACATTTGAGAATATAGCATCCAGTCTTGATCGAAGCCATAGAGGAAGTACAGAGAAGAACATCCAAAACAATATCAAGCCTTGGTTATGAAAGGAGACTTGAAGAATTGAAGCTACTATCATTACAGAAACACAGCCCGAGAGAGACATTGGGCACGATTCAGCTGCCTCGTTGTGCTTAACTTGGTGTCGGGATGAGGCTGCTGAATCTTGCGCGAGGCCTTTCGTGAGATTTACAATCCTTCAAACGTCTTGTGAGATTCAACGGAATATCATGGACATCGTGACCTGGATCTCATCCTCACTGGGCGTGATCCAGATCAGAATATTTAAATATACATTTGCCTGATTCACCCGGTGCACAGGACACAACGGCCGTGCCAGGAAGACCTCAGAGTGGTTAGGGACAGGGCAGGGTTGCACCCTGGTACTCCCTCTGGCACCCAAGCACCTTAGCAGTGCCAGGCTGACAGGGACAATGGTGCCAGATTGGCACGGCCAAGGATTAGCTCCTTGCGGGCTTTACCAGGTACGGGGAGGGGTGGAACGGGGTCAAAAACGGTGTGGGGGGGACGGAAAGAGAAGATCGGGACAGCCGGTCAAAGTGGCTCACCGATCTGCAAGGAGCGTTTCCTGCTGGTGAGCTTCAGGAAATGCCTCCAAGTGCAGCCTCAGCAGACAGAATCTCCCCGAGGCCACAAACAGGCAAAGTGCAGTTGAATAGCAGTGTGTTTGTCAGTGCTGCAGTTGCCGAGAAACACCCCGCTAAACACATCGTTCAGCGAATTTTAACTCAAGTCCGCTGAATCGGGCCCATTATCTTCGTTTTTGTAAATTATGAATAGGTTGTATAGGATATCTGTTCATTTATGGAATGAAACGGCTGGGCCTCAGCCCTCGAGTATTCCTTTCCACTTTTCCGGATAAACGTTTCTCCCACCATTTCATATTATAAGTGTAAAGTGGTGTTTAAATTTCCACTGTTCAGCTCCCAGTGCCTATACTGATGTGGCAGAGTTACCAACTATTCTGGACTATAGATGCTGTCTAGCCTGTTGAGTGTTATTTTCTGCTTTTATTTGCTGTTAGAAAGAACGGACAAACTTTGATTTCTCAAAAGTGGAAGCAGAAACTGAAATTCTTGGGAGATGGTAGCAATCTATTTAAAGGAATTCTCAGGATACTTTCTAAAAAAAATGCTGAGTGTTTTATGCTCTACCATCCTATCAGACAGAGAGTTCCAGATCCCAATCACCCTCAGGCTGAAAAGAAAATTGCTCCTCAGCTCTCCTTTAATCCTTCTAATTGCCCTCTCCATTTAAGGCCCTCGTAACTTTATACACCTCAATCAAATCTCCTTTCTGCCCTTCTCTGTTCCAAAGAAAACAACCTCAGCTTATACAATCTTTCCTCATTATTAAAATCTCCTCTGTACCCTCTCTATTTTGATCACATTCTTTCTGTAATGCGATAGCCAGAACTGTTACAGTACTCCAACTGCAGTCAAACTATTCTTTTATACAGTAAATTAAAAAACAAAACAAAATTGAGTCACGAGGATCAAATGCACTTGACTATAGGGAACTCAACCACGATTGGATAAATTAAGTGAATTTGTGCAAACAGCAGGTCATCACCATATTATCAAACTTCCCTGAATATGTCCAAGTAGAGTTGGCAACCTACAGCAGTGCAGATTTTTCCATTTTCCCAAACCAGCTTTTAACATGGGTCACTAATGATCACATTTCTGTTTAATTACAGCCAACAAAAATCTTTTCACTGAGCCAGGATGTTCTCATTCAAGCCCAAGTCCAGGAGTTTAAAGAATAGTGTTGTGCATTTCTTTACTAAATTTTGTCACACAAGGAACTCAAGGGCAGGAGACAAATATTGAACCTTCAGTATTCACTGTAAAATTACTTTCAGGAATTGTACCAGTTGTACCTTGAATCAGGTGAGGATGATAGATCTTGTGAAATGGAGATCCTGAGGAAACGTTCTTGATGGAGATGAATCTTATTACCAGTTGTGTCTAATGTAACAGTGACCACGGGGAACCCTGTCTGCAGTGTCCACGTTTTCATCATTTCTTTCACATTTAAATCTACATTTTTAACCTGTGAAATAAATACAATGTGCTGAGAGATTAAATTAAAGCAGAGTGAGATTGCTCAGCTAAAGAGTAATTATTTAGTGACAGCGGACAACATCGAGAGAAAACACATTGATTAATTTAACTTATTTCTGCACCAAGAATAGTTACTGGTGAAATATTTGTAATTTGAGAAATGCAATTTAAAAAGACAATAAGTTAAACCAAGCAGACTTTTGAGTAAAACTGGAGCCCTTGATTTCCTTATTTTGGACACCAAAGAAATAAGCTCCATTTTCATGAACATAATTTAACAGAGTTTTGATACTGAGAATTCACATATATACTGATGACGAAATTCAATAGGATCAAATGGCTGTGGTTTCTCACAGATGCACCTGCTACGCTTGTGAACAGAATTACAAAACAAAAATTGATTGATCGCTCAATCCAAATCCTTTTTACAAGTACTTAAAAGAGTAACATCTCTGTGGGGTTTTCATTTCCATTCAGTTAACTTCAGTGCAGACCGTATCCAATTCACAAAAGCAGCTTTTCTTTTACATTTGTTGATGGAATATGGGCGTTGTTGGCTAAACCAACATTTATTGCCCATTCCTAATTGCCCCAGAGAAGTTGATGGCGAGCTGCCTTCTTGAATTGCTGCAGTCCATATGATAGAGGCTAAATAACATGCAAGGGCTACACTAGCACTGTTGTATTACAGTGCACATTCTGAAGGTAAAACTGTTAAGTTCAGCAAGAATCGGCAGCCAAAAACGCATGTTAGTTTGTGGGACCTCAAGATGCTTTTCCTTCCTTTTTTCATTGCTGCTAGTCCCTTGAAGCACCGGGGTGGCTCATATAGACCTTTGGCTCCACCTGCATACTCAAACACACGTTCTTTATGAGGGTCAACAATTAACATCAGAGGCTGTTCGACTGGAAATCAGAGTTATCACAGATGAGCCCAATAATCTCCTTGTTTGACTTGCACAAGCACATTTGTAACAGGATTTGTTGGGCAGAAGGAGTGGGAAGCCTGGCATATTCCCCCATCATGGAGTACGGAACCGTTGTAAAACTACTGCTGTCACTGCAGGCTAGGCCGGTTTAATTAAAGACAATTAACAAAATGGAATACGAGACATTCTAATTTTTTTAATCATCGATCAGTTTTGTGGTGGAGGGTGTGGTGTGGAGGAGAAAGAGATTGAGGGAAGAGTTTAAACCCAAGCAATTCACCCTGACCGGTTCAGCTGGTTTAACGGCTGAATTGGTATGACACAATTATCCTAATGCAGTACTAAACTTTTCAACGTTAAAATTAATTACAAGGCATTTAAATCAGAACAGATGATAAAATATAATACTCCTAACCACTTCACTCAACTCTGTGTGCTGTTTATTATCCAAAGTATTAAAGATGGATGAAATAAGAGTACTCAAAAATAGAATTTCTCACTCTCCCCCAAATATGTTCGAAAGAATTTCTAATTTTGATTGGGATTAAGTAGATGAGCAATATGCCCTTCCATGCAGAAAGCTGTCATTACACTAACTCACCATTAACGCATAGAACATAGAACATACAGTGCAGAAGGAGGTCATTCGGCCCATCGAGTCTGCACCAACCCACATTAAGTCCTCATTTCCACCCTATCCTTTCCTTTTTTTGGACACTAAGGGCAATTTAGCATGGCCAATCCACCAAACCTGCACGTCTTTGGACTGTGGGAGGAAACCGGAGCTCCTGGAGGTGGGAAACCCAAGCAGAGATGGGGAGAAAGTGCAGACTCCGCACAGACAGTGACCCAGGGGAATTGAACCTGGGACCCTGGCGCTGTGAAGCCACAGTGCTATCCACTTGTGCTACCGTGCTGCCCTGAACGTTTGCCCAGTAGCTGCAAAAGTTTTCACAAAATTATCTGTGCTTTGTTTGTTATCTTTTAGGTAAGATGTTAAGGGAAGACCTTCTCCATTCAGGAAGGCCCAACTGCACAAGCTAAACACAGCAAGAGGGCTATTCTGTTTTATCCCAAAAGTGAGTGCTATAGGAAGGGTATGCAATGTTCAATGAAATTAAAGGCAGAAGGGATAAAAGATATGAATGGAGTGATATTGAGTTGATTTTGTATTGGCTGTGTGGGAACAATTCTCGGTGTGGATAAGATGCAGTTTCAATCAGCCATCCAGTCAAGCCAGAAAAGTCTTTTGGCTGTAAAAAACTGTCTTGGACTGATGTTTCTTGGATCGCCACAGCAGAGTGGAACAGAGATTGAGAAGTTGTGTTGTATGCCTTGATTCAAATGACAGCAGTTTTGCCTTGGGTAATATTATGGATTTTTATCATAATAAATTTATACGAGAGTGTTGCCTGGAATCTTTTTATTTGTGGATCTGATCAAGTGGGTAATTCCTTCGGGGGAATCTTTCATAAGACTGATTTTAACTGTAATCTTCTGTGCTTAGGTTTTCTTTTGTTTTGGTTAATAAATATTTTATTGGTAATTTTTTAAATCCCAAAAGTGTTATTGGACCTCTTGCTACTGTTCTTTGCATTTTCAGAAGACAAAAATAAGTGTATGGCGTAGAAGGAAATTTCCGTCTGGGATTTTCTCATTAAGTAATATCTACTGTGGTGATAACAATGATGCCTCTAATATTGTAAAATCTCCCAAACTGCTTCACAGGAGCATTAACAAATAAAATAAGGCATGAAGCCACAAAACAGATGTCCAAAAACGCAATTGAAAAGATAGATTTTCAGGAGTATCTTAAAAGCAGAGGTAGAAAGATGGAGGTGTGTAGGAAGGGGATTCTAAAGATGACACAACTAATGGCATGGATCTGGGATGCTAAGAAGCCAGAAGCCATGCACCTCCGAGATCATTCATGGTGAAATTCCTCAGCTCCTGGACAAAGCAGTACATTCTCTTCGAAGTTTGGGGTGAGAAAAGTCTCCAATTCAAAGGAAGACAGATCGTGTTAGATCAGGACTACTCGCCAGTACTGCAGTGGAAAAGATACGAATATGTGGATATTAAGAAGAGAACATAAGATTGCAAACACCCTATCTGGCGATGTTGAGAGTCCATCTTAAGGATGGAAGCAAGACCTACGCATTGGCGTGGGAGACTGCACATGGACTGAAACATTAGGGTATCACCGTGAACCTCTCAGAAAACGAGCTTTTGGAGAGACATGCATTGCATTGGATAGTGTGCTGCTGTTATAAACCAATAAACGTCTGGTTCTCTGCTTCGCCACCTGATGGTTCAGGATTTTCAGGGGCTGCTTCAGAAATGGGATGAGGGAGAGCGATGTTAAAACAGTCGTGAGATGGGTTTTAAATGGCTGCGGCAAAAGAAAATTGGTTAAATTGCAGTATCCTTTACTGGTGTATTGCTCACAGGCTGGGTTAGTTAACTAAAGCCCAACTGCGCTCACCTTGATAACTGCAGTTCAAGTAATCTAATGTAAGGTTCGCTAAAGGATGTGATATTGATCCATGGGGATGTTACTTTGCAAATGGCCAAAAATAAAGGAAAAAAGGAGCAAAAGGAGGGAAAGGAAAATAGAATATAATTCAGTTTATTCCGAAATGTTCGAGAAGTTCTTAGCCAGGTCTTTCAACGGGTGGACCGGGGGTGGCTGGGTGGACAGTGGGGAGTGGCCTATAGCCAAGCGCAGACGATGGTGTCCGTCTTGACAGGAGAGTTCGCTCAGCTGCCAAAAAAACAACGCAGCTGAAGACTAGGTGCCGGAAGGATTGCCCTGGAGATTCCTTATTATTCAAAGCTATGCATTTAGCGGGGTGAATTGAGAGATGTTAAGCCTTACTATTGTTGGTTTAAACAACTTTTGCCATCGATTAGCCCCACCTGGAGGCGGGCCAAGTTTGCAGTTAAATCTCTTGTGTACATAGGTTTTAACTCACAGTATCTTCAAGGGAACAATGTCAAAGCCACTGCATGGATCGAGCATTTTTTTTCTTTTCTCCTCCTTCCTCTCCCTCTCAGTGCTCTCTTCCCTGATATTAGGCTATTTATCAGGTTGGATACACCGGCCACCTCAACTGTATATATTATTATGATGCGCTAAAGGTAATTAGCTATACTATGAAAGGATTACCGGGAACCTATCAAGAGGAAAAAGGTACTCTGTCAGTTGAAACATCCAAATTGCAAAATTGCACTTTGATGAGTAATGTACCTGTCAGACATAGAACATAGTGAGTTTGATTGATCTTGGGAAAACCAGGTATTCATTTCCTCACATGAGTCAGGGAGGAAAAGGGAAGTAAGCAATCTTATTCCGTAGATCTGCAAATTCCTATATTCACTCACAACATAAAGACAATGAAGGCTGGTTCATATTGCTAATGGAACAGTAGATGGGACAGAAGTCTCAGTGGTAAATTTCAATTTATTAAAAAGATCTTCAGCCTGGTCTTTGATAAACGTATGGGATTGCTCTCAGTGGGTGGGGATTTTAATTGTGTTATGTCCCAAACTGCAGAGAGACCCTTAACTTCATCAAACCCCTGCGCCAAGATGCACAAATCATTGAGAAGTCATATTATAAAGACTGGGCTATTGTGTACATGGCGGCACCAATACCGGAGTAGGAGAGACTTTACATTTTACTCCAACAGGCTCTTACTCCCGCATTGATTACTTCTTTACAACTGTTATGGGCCAGGGTTTAGAGAATCCCAAAGTGTATCATGGAGTTCACCTGACCCACAACTTTTAATAGATTGTGGTATGGGGAGCACACAGCCCACTCTACAGGTGTGGTACAGCAGAAATGGAAAAGTATTTTTTAAAGCAAAGCAATGTTTATTCTATGAACTCAGGTTAACCTTTTCAAAACATAGTGAACATCTTAGCAACCATTAATTCAAATACAACCCCAAAGAATACAACACTAAGTAAGCCTTAAGCTGCCCTTTTAACATCCATAAGACTTTTTTTTAAAAACCTTTAAACAGAAGCACATCAGGTTAAAGTCACTACTGAGAGCAGTTATTAGTTTTAACTCGCCAAAGGATTGATTTACAGTCTTTAGATTGGAGAGAGAGTCACTTCTGGCTGTGACTGCAGCTATCCAGCTCTGAAAACGAAACTAAAATACACCCTGCAGCAAACAGCCTAAAATGAAAACAAAAAGCTGATAGACAGACCAGCTCCACCCACACTCTGACATCACTGATAAACACCCATTTCTTAAACGTACATTTCTTAAACACCCATTTCTTAAAGGTACTCTCACATGACAACAACAAAGTTAGAGGCTCACAGAATAATTGACAGTGACATCCTGTCAATAACTCCCTCAGATCTCTCTCGCAGAGACTTAGATAAGTTTGCTTTCAGAAAAAATTGAAGAGCATTTACGATTTACAACACAGAGATATTATGAACATGGCAACAGGGCAAGTGGTTTGTCAAGCGGCATTTCAATCAAGAAAGCAGCAATCATGTAATATTGTTCCAAGTCATTGCCCCATCACTTCTTATCCAAACTGCAGCAAATGACTTCTGCCTTTGCTGATTTATATTGGAAATTGTACAAGCATTCCGATACCTATAGGAATGTGGGGAAAATTAATGATTTTCTACAAAGCATCAATGAGACACAGTTGTCAGGAAGTAGCGCTAGGAAATTATACAAACCAATTACTGACTTGGAAATTTATGAAGCAATCGATGCACTTAAAAATAGAAGTCTCGGTCCTGATGGTTATATAAATAAATTTTACAAAACCTTTAGAAGACATGCTCTTCGACAGGTCTATCGTCACTCACGATAAACTGGATCATTGGTTCCTTCGTGGAAAGATGCAGTCATAATAGTCATTCATAAGGAGAGTAGGGACCCAGCAGAATGTGGGTCATATCGTCCTATATCAATACTTAATTGTGATTTAGAAGAAGTTCTAACACCTATACTAGACCAGAGAATAACAACTGGGGTTATATACACTATTACAACTGGATTTATAACAGGGTGTTACACTGGAGATAATCTCCACAGACCCTAATATCATAACACATGCCAAAAGTAGTGAAGTAGAGGCCATGGTTTTATCTTTAGATGCGGATAAAACATTGATTGAGTGTCATGGGTGTAGCTATTGCAGAATTTAATCCACCTGGGGTTTGGGCCCAATTTTGTGAAATGTATCCAGATTTTTTATTCCAGCCTCTGTTAGAGTGAATGGTCGAATATCTGAAACCTTTGAGCTCGGGAGGGGGCCGAAACAAGGTCGTCTTCTTCCCCCCTTCTGTGTGCAGTACATATAGGGCCTTCACCACAAATGGTGAGAGACAATTAGAACACAAAAGGTGTTTTAGAGAGGCTGGTTTTGCACAGTGGGCTAAACAGCCGGCTTGTAATGCAGAACAAGGCCAGCAGCACATGTTCAATTCCCGTACTGGCCTCCCCGAACAGGCACCGGATGTGGCATCTCGGGGCTTTACACAGTAACTTCATTGATGCCTACATGTGACAATAAGCGATTATTATAATTATAATATAATTGGGGAAGAATAGCACAAGTTGTCATTATATACAGACGATGTACTGCTATACAGGTTGGAATTCCCTTATCCAAAATGCTTAAAGCCGAGTCTGTATCGGATTTCAGAATATACTGCGCATGTAATAATAATAATCTTTATTAGTGTCACAAGTAGGCTTACATTAACACTGCATTGAAGTTACTGTGAAAATCCCCTAGTCGCCACACTACGACGCCTGTTCGGGTACACTGAGGGAGAATTCGGAATGTCCAATTCACCTAACAAGCACGTAATTCGGGACATGTGGGAGGAAACCGGAGCACCCGAAGGAAACCCACATAGCATGCAGACTCCGCACAGACAGTGACAAGCCAGGAATTGAACCCGGGTCCCTGACGCTGTGAAGTAACAGCGCTAACCACTGTGCTACTGTGTCGCCCAGTATGTGCAGCACATGTTGGGTACTGCGCATGTGCAGTGCGCGTTGGGAACTGTGCCTGTGCAGCACACTTTGGGAACTGCACATGAGACCTGCACGCTGGGAACTGCACATCGCCCAGGAACCTTTTGGGATTTCCCACTTATGACGTCACGTCGGCGCTCGATAAAATATGCTGATTTTGGAATTTATCGGTTTTCGGATAAGGGACGCACAACCTGTACTTATCAGATCCTTCAGCATCAATATTTTATCTAAAAGAGTGTATCAAGTAGTTTGTCTATTATTTGGGGCCCAAAGTTAACATTGAAGCAATGGAAATAAATGGGCAGATCCCCAAGATCCCCATTCATATTAAGACACAAAGTGCCTTTAAATCACCCAGTCGGGACATTATATACCTCAATATTCTTATCCCACCATCAATTGATAAAATATAAGGAGTGGTGCAGTGGTTAGCACTGCTTCCTCATGGCACAAGGACCCGGATTCGATCCTGGCCCTGAGTCACTGTCCATGCGGAGTTTGCATATTCGCCTCGTGTCTGCGTGGGTCTTAATTCCACAACCCAAAGATGTGCAGGGCATGCTAAATTGCCCCTTAATTGGAAATTAGTTTTTAAAATGGATAAAATATATGGAGCAAATTCCACCAGTATCATTAATCGGATTAAGAGTTATCTGGATCGATGGCCAACCCTGCCCCTCTCTTTGTTTGGGTGGATTTAAACTATTAGGGTGGATGTCCTTCCCAGGATGTTGTACTTGTTCCAGATGCTACCTATTCAGATTCCAAAATCTACATTCAATATGTGGAGATGCCGGCGTTGGACTGGGGTGAGCACAGTAAGAAGTCTTACAACACCAGGTTAAAGTCCAACAGGTTTGTTTCAAACACGAGCTTTCGGAGCACGGCTCCTTCTTCAGGTGAATGGAAAGGCTTGTTCCAGAAATGTTTATATAGACACAGTCAGATTTGATTGCCTGCAGGTGCTCGCATTCCGGGGCATCTCTGACTGTGTCTATATAAACATTTCTGGAACAAGCCTTTCCATTCACCTGAAGAAGGAGCCGTGCTCCGAAAGCTCGTGTTTGAAACAAACCTGTTGGACTTTAACCTGGTGTTGTAAGACTTCTTACTACATTCAATATGTCAGCACCGTCTAATCTCCCGTTTTATATAGCAAGGAAAACGACCCAGAGTCCAAAGTAAAATAGGGCTGTTCATGAAGTCGGAGAAGGTTCAGTCCCAAATTAACTCCCAAATTTAAAAATTCTATTTGTTGTCAGCTCAGCTAAAATCCGTGGGAGCTTGGTTAACAGACAGAGTAGAATCGCGGTGGCTGTAATTGGAGAAAATTGCATGCCAACTCCCATTAACAGCATTGGCATTTAAGTGTAATAATAAAAGGGACTGCAGAATGAGTGAATGGACGAGATTGACGATCAATATTTGAAAGAAATTCAGAAATTATTTGCTGTACCAGCTAAATCTCAGCTCTGATCACTATTCAGTCCATGAAGAACTTTGCACTCTCCATGCATGACAAGAGCTTTAAGGACTGGTCTGAATATGAGCTCAGCTTCCTTCACCAGCTCTTTCAGCAAACCACTCTAAAATCGTTTGAGCAAGATCAGAAGGGAATTTGGCCTTCCAAATACTGATTTTTTTAATATACAAACAGGAAGACCTAAACAAAGGTAGAAGTCCATCTCCAATAGAGTCATGCTTTGCAAACATTCAATGAGGTGCCACTGGGATGAAAGTAATATCCTGAACATATCAGACTTTGTTCTTCATGGTGACTCGTAAATCCTTACACATTAAAAGGAAAATAGAACAGGAGATACTGATGGAAGACTGGAACAAAATCTATTCTGAGGCCCATTTTGTTACTTGCTCAAATATTTGGAGAGAATAAAAATGGAAGTTAGGTACTTCAGAACACCACATATTACTGTAAATGGTGGCTCCTCCCATACAAGCAATTGCTGGAGAGACAGTGGAGAACAAATTAGTCATTGTTTACACACATTCTGGTCATGCCCAAAGTTAATGGAATATTAATAGGGTATTCAATACATTGACCGAGGTATTCCACATGAACATCCCACAGATTATCCCAACTGTTCTATTGGGGACAATTCCAGAATGGGAGGGAGAAACCATAATTATGTTTTGTGAATTTTGCTTACTGCTGCTATAAATGCATCACCCTCAATTGTCTGAAACCCGCATGCCCAATTTACCAATCTTGGTTATCTAAGGTCAAAGAGCTATTTGAGATTAAGAGAATCATGCATGCCTTAAAAAGTGAAAAATTCTTTCAAAGGTGGATGCCAGTAGTGGCAATATTCCACAGAGAGCACCCCCTGTCCAATCCTCAGCCCTACCCCAACCTAGTAACACATGTCCGTACATGCAACTTAAATCTATAAACTGAAAGTGCCTTTTTAACATTGTTTCTTTTATATTTCGGTCAATAGTATTGATGATTAGTGGATTATACAATTATAACCCCTTTGACTCTGTTTGATGTGAAATAAAGAAAAATAAATTCAAAAATGAAAACGTATACCATCAACAACTTACCAGCTGTAGGAGTGAGATTCCAGAGTTGATATTGTTGCTTTTATGGACCATAGAGTTTGATTGGTATTGCGGAAATATAAATATTATTAAACAATACTTAGGCTGTTAAGTAGCAGCCCTAAGTTTCTGCAGTGAATTTAAGGGGTGGTTGAAGATAAGCTGCTCTTTGTACAAGGCTAACAACAGAGCAGTGTAAATTATCTAGCTTTGCAAATTGACTGATTTGTAATTCATATGGTATCTTTTCCTCACCACAAACTGTTGTATGATTTAAACATTAATCTATTAAATTCGCCATTACTTTGGCAGCAGTTTCTGCGCCAGCCTTTCACGTGAATATCTATTACTGCACCTGAAAAGATCAAACTATTCATTCTGGATTTACAATCAGCATTAAGATTAGGATACATACTTTAGTAATGCTGTTCCACAAGTCTTCAGTTTTAGTGTTCCCATACTTGTGCTCATTCAAGTATCTCTTAATACCTTCTTGGAAAACTGTTTCGCCAAGAACGTCCTTAAGCATCAAAAGAATGGAAGCCCCCTGAAAGAGAAAGGGAAAAGATTGCTCATTTTGAAAGTCTTTCTTGAAATACAAATTGTTTTGAACCTGTATTATTTGGGTTTTACAAAATTGCATCACTCTGTCTTGCAGTTGCAAATATAAATCAATACATTTTCACCTGTGGGGGCTTTGTAGATATATTTTTGCTTTTCTGACCAACAAGTTCTGCACTTGACAGCAAAGTAAATGAATACAGTTAGAAAATTGAGGAGGATTCATGATTACTTTCCTGAAATATGCAAACGAACCAGTTGCAGTGCTGAATACTTCTATACGCAAGGATGTCACCAATAGTATTGACTGGATCTTGTGGTCAGTGACAAAATGGAGGCGCATACAGCTGACTGCAGTTATAGAATCATAGAATTTAAAGTGCAGAAGGAGGCCATTTGGCCCATTGAGTCTGCACCGGCCCTTGGAAAGAGCCCACACCACCACCCTATCCCAGTAACCCACCTAATCTTTTTTGGACATGAAGGGCAATTTAGCATGGCCAATCCATCAACCCTGCCCATCTTTGGATTGTGGGAGGAATCCAGAGCACCCGGAGGAAACCCACGCAGACATGAGGAGAATGTGCAGACTCCACACAGACAGTGACCCAAGCCAGGAATCGGACCTGGGACCCTGGAGCTGTGAAGCAACTGTGCTAACCACTGTACTACCGTGCCACCCCCAACTATGTTCTTACCTTTTTCTGAGGTTGCAGCAGGATATTATTCACCCGCTGCAGTGTGGGTCCATGGGCAAGGTAAGGTGAGAAGTCTAGCAGCAAGGGACAGTCCCAGTGAAGTGATGTACCCTTTTGACATCAGAAGTTGAAGATACGCCTCTTGAGGTCTGTCTTCAGCTCAATCACAGGAAGTGTATTGTGTGTTTTTAGTCATTTTAATGTTTTCTTTATTCTACTTTTAATTCACTGGCCCACCCTCCACATCCTGGCAACCTCTTCCCCCTCTAAACTCTCCCCCCTCACACTCGACTCTTCTCCAACATCAACGGAACGAAAGAGCCATGATAGATGTGTGGGGAAATGCAGCGACTGGATGCTTTAACTTTACAAAGGCATAGAAGTGGCAGGTCCTCCTTACTTCACGGTATTTCCATGTTAGCTTTCTGAAGAAGGATAATTATATATAAACAAGGTGGCACCACTAGACGTTGTTGTCAGTCAGTTTTTATTCTGCTGTTTATTTCAAATTCCCTCCAACTGGACAGGCCCTTTTTAACTTCCAGCCTATTACAAAGATACCAAGAAGTTATCAAGTACGTTAACATAGTGGGTGGTGCGTAGAGGTTAGTCTACTTGTCACCTCATGCTTTCTGCTCAACTCTGACTAAGAGTATAACTATTTTGAAAAGAGAGCTGAGCGCATAACTCATTACCAGAAAGATCATCCCGTCTCATTGGATAGCTCGCATCCATCCTAAGGCACCAGCCAGTTAGGTGCTGTCGTACTACAATCTGCTTGTTTCAATGGGTGCTTGGAGTTTAGAAAGTCATCTCTCAACAGGGGAGTTGCAAATCTATGCACCAGGAAAGTTAAACACAACAAAGAAGACACCAGTGTTTTGCATTGCAAGCTAGATTGCAAGAACCATGAGGCCTGGCCTTACCAACTACCTTCTGTAGGTTGATGACACATGCAGTATACCTTTGATTGACAAGGGCTTCCAAGTTTCAATGTGGACATTGCTGTGCTGCAAGAATCTACGCTTGCTCAAAGTAGGTGTTTTAAAGACAAAGGCAACACATTCTTCTGGGAGGGAAGATTCAAGAGGCAATAAGTGAGCACAAAGCACTAATCGTGATGACTGAACCTTGCTACAGAAGTGAGAGAGATTTCTTACTGTTTGCTTGTCAATAAGCCTGGCCCATTAACCTCATGTGTATCTATGCCTCAACACTCAACTCTATCCAAGATGTCAAGGATCAATTCTCTGAGGCACATGACGCTTCCATCAGCAGAATTCCTGACACCAAGAGGCTACATCTTCTCGGGGGCTTCAATGCAAGAATGGCAACTATGCAGCATGGCCAATGTGCGTAAGGTAGCAGGGATCAGCAGTATGAACAAAAATGGAGAGAGGTTGCTGGAGCTATGCTGTTACCATGGACTGAATGTCATGAACAGCGACTGCCAAACTAAGTCATGGCAAAAGGTGCTCTGGAGAAATACAAAATCACTCCATTAGCACCAGCTAGATATCATCATGACCAGATATACCACCTCCAACAGTGTATTCACTTGTAGCTATGAGAATGCTGAGTGTGACTCTGACGACTGCCTGATGCATAGCGAGGTCAGGCTTCAGCCAAGGAAACTATACCACTCAAAGAAGAAAGATTGTCCTAAGAACGACACTTGCCATAACACTGATCCAGAAGGACACAGGAATTGATAAGGCATATTTGAATAACAATGCCTCAGACCAGAGTACAATGTCAAAGTGGGACCATCTGTGCAGGACCATCCATAACTCTGCACTCACTGTGCAGGAGTAAAGAAATTCAAGCAATGTTGTCTGATTTGAGACTCACTGGATTGAAATGGAGGCAGCTTCTGGAAGCAAGAGGACAGTCTAGCCAGGAGATGGAAAGGTGGGTGGATGGCAAGCTGTGTCTATCCAATAACCACTTGAAAGTTCTTAAAGTGTCCGACTCCACTATAACAGCCGGCAGTCCATTCCACACCCTAACCATTCTCTGAGTAAAGAACCTACCTCGGACATCCCTCCTATATCTCCCACCCTGAATCTATAGTTATGCCGCCTTGTAACAGCTACATCCACCTGAGGAAATAGTCCCTGAACATCCACTCTATCACTCTCATCATCTTATAAACCTCTATTAAGTTGCCTCTCATCCTCCTCCGCTCCAAAGACAAAAGCCCTAGCTCCCTCAACCTTTTCTCATAAGACCTATCCTGCAAACCAGGTAGCATCCTGGTAAATCTCCTTTGTACCCTTTCCAATGCTTCCACATCCTTCCTATAATGAGGTGACCAGACTGCATACAATACTCCAAATGTGGTCTCACCAGGGTCATGTACAGTTGCAGCATAACCCCGCGGCTCTTAAACTCAAGCCCCGGTTAATAAACGCGAACACACTACAAGCCTTCTTCACGGCTCTATCCACTTGAGTGGCAACCTCCAGAGATCTGTGGACATGAACCCAAGATCTCTCTGTTCCACCACATTCCTCAGAACCCTGCTGTTGACCCTGTAATCTGCATTCAAATTTTTTCTACCAAAATGAATCACCTCACACATATCAGGATCCATCTGCCATTTTTCGGCCTAGCTCTGCATCCTATCAATGTCTCTTTACAGTCTACAACAGCCCTCCACCTCATCCACTACTCCACCAATCTTGGTGTCATCAGCAAATTTACTGCCCCACCCATCAGCCCCTTCCTCCAAGTCATTGATAAAAATCACAAATAGCAGAGGACCCAGCACTGATCCCTGTGGTACACCACTGGTAACTGGTCTCCATCCACCACCACCTATGTGATAGCCAGTTACTTCACCAATTGGCCAAATTTCCCTCTATCCTACACCTTCTTACTTTCTTCATGAGCTGACCATGGGGAACCTTATCAAACACCTTACTAAAATCCATGTAAACGACATCAACTGCTCTACCTTCATCTACACATTTAGGTACCTCCTCAAAGAATTCAATCAAATTTGCGAGGCAAGACTTACCCTTCATGAATCCGTGTTGATTATCCCGGATTAAGCTGCATCTTTCCAAATGGTCATAAATCCTATCCCTCAGGACCTTTTCCATTAACTTACCGACCACCGAAGTAAGACTAACCGGCCTATAATTACTAGGGTCATTCCTATTCCCTTTCTTGAACAGAGGAACAACATTCGCCACTTTCCAGTCCTCTGGCACTATCCCCGTGGACAGTGAGGACCCAAAGATCAAAGCCAAATGCTCTGCAATCTCATCCCTTGCCTCCCAAAGAATCCTTGGATATATCCCATCTGGCCCATGGGACTTATCGACCCTCCAGTTTTTCAAAATTACTAATACATTCTTCCTCAGAACATCTACCTCCTCCAGCCTACCTGCCTGTATCACACTCTCATCCTCAAAATATGGCCCCTCTCCTTGGTGAACACTGAAGAAATGTATTTTTTCAATGCCTCTCCTATTTCTTCTGACTCCATGCACAAGGTCCCACTACTGTCCTTGACAGGCCTTAACCTCACCCTGATCATTTTTTATTTCTCACATAAGAGTAAAAAGCCTTGGGGTTTTACTTGATCCGACCCACCAAGGACTTCTCATGCCCTCTTTTAGCTCTCCTGAGCCCTTTTTTTTTAGCTCATTCCTTGTTACCTTGTAACCCTCAAGCGACCCAACTAAACCCCGTTTTCTAATCCTTACATACTCTTCCTTTTTCCTCTTGACAAGACTTTCAACCTCTTGTGAACCATGGTTCCCTCAAACGGCCATTTCCTTCCTGCCTGACAGGGACATATCTATCAAGGACACGCAGTATTTGTTCCTTGAACAAGCTCCACTTTTCATTTGTACCTTTCCCTGACAGTTTCTGTTCCCATCTTATGCTCCCTAATTCTTGCCTAATCGCATCATAATTACCCCACCCCCATTTATAAACCTTGCCCTGCCGTATGGCCCTATCCCTCTCCATTGCAACAGTGAAAGACACCGAATTATGGTCACTATCTCCAAAGTACTCCCCCACAAACAAATCTAACACTTGGCCTGGTTCATTACCCAGTCCCAGATCCAATGTGGCCCCCCGACTCTTGTCGGCCTATCCACATATTGTGTCAGGAAACCCTCCTGCACACACTATACAAAAACTGCCCCATCCGAACTGTTCGACCTATGGAGGTATATGTGTGTCCCCAGGATGCACATTTGAGGTGGAGGCAGCCAGCTGCTTACCACACCCTCTGACCTTCGATGCACCTGGCAGTTGTCCTCTGCAGCTCTGGGGGCAGAGCACCCAAGCTCACTTGTCAGCGGCACATGCACAGCTGTGCTACTGTGTCCCGTGTGCTGACTTCGAGATGTGGCCTCATTGGAAACTTAAAGTCACCCATGACAACTTCCCTGAGACCTCCACACCGATCCATAATCTGTTTAGCAATTTCTTCCTCCACATCTCTAGTACTATTTGGGGGCCTGTAGAAAACTCCAACAACGTGACCGCTCCTTTCCTATTTCTAACCTCGGCCCATATTACCTCAGTAATCAAATCCCCTTCGAACTGCCTTTCTGCAGCCATTAAACTATCCTTGATTAACATTGCTACTCCTCCACCACTTTTACCACCTTCCCTACTCTTACTGAAACATCTATACCCCAGAACTTCCAACAATCATTCCTGTCCCTGTTCTAACCATGTCTCCGTAATGGCCACAACATCTTAGTCCCAAGTACCAATCCACGTTCCAAGTTCACCTACCTTATTCCGGATGCTCCTTGCATTGAAGTAGACACACTTCAACCCACCTTTCTGTCTGCCGGTACACTCCTGCAACCTTGATACTCTCCTCAGTACCTCACTACTCTCAACACTGGCTTCTGGACTACAGCTCGTTTTCCCATCCCTCTGACAAATTAGTTTACCTGGGGAGATGGACCAAGGGATCGGAGGTCGACCTACGTTGTCGAAGAAAGTCACAGAGGCGCCATAATGGTTGTGCACAAAGGTGTTTAATGTTTTTTACAATTCCCCACTCTCCCAATTGTGCTGTCCCCTCCCCCCTCACCCTCAATGATCCTCAACGTGCCTGGCCCTCCTAGCTCTACAACTACATCGAGGTGTGTCTCCAGGATGCACATTTGAGGTGGAGGCAGCTAGCTGCTTACCACGTCCTCTGACCTTCGATGCACCTGGCAGTTGTCCTCTGCAGCTCTGGGGGCGGAGGGCCCCAGCTGACTTGTCAGCGGCACATGCACAGCTGTGCTACCGTGTCCCGTGTGCTGGCTTCAGGACGTGGCCTCATCAGAGGGATGGAACTCAGGTGAGCTGGTGACCACAGTTGCCACTCCATGGGACGGAACCGGGTTGCCACCCAGTGCTCCCTCCTTTCAGTTGGTGCCCACAGGACCCTGAGGTTCACCTTGGGACAGAGAGGCTGCTGATTCAAGTCCCAGCTGCCCCTGCATCATCTGGCTCTGCCAGCCCTGGCGGTTCCCCATTGTCTGCACCATCGTGTCGACGTCCTTGGCGATGCTCCTCAGTGATTGGACCTTGCTCTGAAGCGCCTCGGCAATGCCCAGCTGTGACTGGGACAAGCTCCACAGCTCCTCGGCCAAGCCCATCTGAGATGGGACATGTCCCACAGAGTGCCATCAAGGCCAGCCTGGTACTGGGTGACAACGCCCAGTGAGTCGGACACTCTGCCAAGAACCTCAGCCATGGCCATCACCGACTGCGCGACGCCTTGGACACCTTCGCTAATGGTGCCAACGTCATACACCAATCTTTCCGCTGCAGTCGCACCCTCAGTGCCACGCATAGTCAGCAACATCTCCTGCACCCGTAGCCTCTGCGGCTCCTCCAAACGGCTATGGATCTGCTGGAGTGACGCTGACATCTCCCTCTGAATGTTCCGGCTGCTGCCCGTCATTTCCATCAGCTCCGGTACCTCTGGACCACAGGTTTAGCATCAGCCTGGGATCCAACAGACCTCCAACTGCTATATTGCTTGGGGGCTCGTGCCTCCAGTGTGGTGCTCACCAGATTGTTCCCCCAAAGCCTGACCACTAACATTTCCCACTGAGGTGCATGTATCTGTGCTGGTGGAGGGTGGGGATGACAGCTATGCCACAACAATAACTATTGCATTCCCGGAGCTCTCCTCCGAGGTGGTCTCTTGGGAGGCAGGAGAGGGTGCTGCCTGAGATGGGCTGGCGCCGTCGGATGGATGGTCTGCAGGGGAATGGACATGCGGTCAGTGGGAGAGATGGGTCAGTCAGTAAGGCAATAACAACTCACGTGTGACAGGTCCCCCGGGTGGAGTCTGGTGGTTTCTCACCTCTCCAAGCCTCCACCTGGGTGACTGCCCCATCCTTGGCCACCCCAGTCACCTCCAGGGCACGATCCTCGAACGAGGTGTGAATTCTTAAGTCCGACACCCCTCAGCCAGTCTGGGCCCTCTCCTGACGATGATGGGAGAGCTTTTCCTGAGGAGACACAGAGATCTCATCATTAGCTGTACACATGGTTCACAGTGGTGGGAAGGGTTGTGCAAAGGGAGGGTTAGGGGGTCGTATGGAGAGTTGGGGGATGTACGCTCTAATGGGGGGAGGAATGGGGTGGTATTGGTGTCTACTCACTCATGCCGCCTGGTGTAGATCGTTAACCTTTTTGCGGCACTGGCGATCAGTCCTCCTGGTTACACTCCCCGAGCTTACAGATGCCTTTGGGGAACAGGACATTCCTCCTGGCCTCCACTGTGTCTAGGAGTCTCCCCAGGTCAGCGTCCCTGAATCTCCTCAGCGCCATTGTTGCGAGCTGGCTGGTGTTGGATGTGCAAGTGCAACTTAAGTGCTGCTCGACCCTGTTAGTGGGGGTCTGGCGAGCGCGGTCGCGATGAATCAGCTGGCGAGACTTCATTTGCAGCGAGAAGCTCGTGGGGCCTCGTTAAGAGGACCAATTAAAGTTGAATTGCATTGCTGGCCTCGCTGGGTCGAGTGCCAGGAAGCTTGCGGCAATTCCCGCTCGCTACTACACTTTTTTCCGGAGAATCGCGCCCGAAGGCATTTGCTATTTCTTCTTCATCTGCTTTCTGGAGGTTCAAATACAGAGTTAGCTCTTAGTACTTTTTCGACCATTTGTCTGAGGGCCTTTGTGATATGAATGCAGGACTTTATAAAACAGTTATGATTTAAAATATCTCCCTTAATTTAAGATGAAGCAGAATGTTCCGAGTAAAGGGAATGATGGGCACATCAAACCACAGCTCACAGGTCCATGTGATCTGGTTTTAATGGAAAGAAAGCCAGAGCTATTGAAAATCAAGTGACAGTTTTCACACCTTGACAAAGAACAAGGGACAGCTGCTTTTTTGGAGACCTGAAGAGAAAGCAAGGGAGAGAGACAAAGGAATTACTGCTGTGTGGAGAAGCTGCAGCTACTGCTGTGGAGAGCAAGGTGAACAGTTTTTATGGTAACAACCAAGCAGAATGGTTGGAAACATTATTTCCCGTTCAACAGGAAAGCAATAGGGCTGATGGGACTTCAGAGTATTTAAGGAACAAGGCGTCACTAGGTTCGGCCTTGCGAGTGGAAGTCAGTTCTGGAATGTGAAGACTGGCTGGAACTATTTTTGAAGGACACCAGATTATTTGAGCTGGCAAGGCAGGAAGAAGGGAATGTGTTGGAAAGCAGAGATAAACTTAGAACTTAAAATCTTGTCTTGGTACATATCTGCCGAAAGCGTGGTGAAATTGGGCATATTTCAGTTGCATTATGTGTGAAAGTACCTTTTGGTGTATTAGTTGAATGTTGAGTACTGTTTAGTGCATGTTGATTTTAGTTTGTTACAACAGAAGTCTTAAAATGGGAAATCTTGTCCTGTGATCTTTCTTCGATTGGTCATTGGTAAATTAATATCTTGTTAAAAAGTCATTGGTCGCTATGGGATTTGTATCATTAGTCAGACGCCACACCCCATAAACTTGACCACACGATTTATGCTGGCAGTTTGGTACAGTATCGAAGGATAAGATGTTCTGGCAGAAGTTCTGTCTGCCTTCATTTCACACACTGTCCAAAGAACTGTTAATATAAGTGGGTGGAACCATGCAGCCACAGTTACGATTTACTATATTGAAAAAGCTGCTGTGATAGGACAACATGTACTCCAGTCCTTGAAACTTGTTGTTAAAATATCCATCTAGTGTATTACTAATGGTAGAATTCCATGCTGCAGGAATTCTACTTTGTGTCAAAGTTGTTCAAAATTACAACCACGTTATAAATTTAAAGGGAGAAAAGACTCAAACATGTTAAAATCCAATAAACAACTGAAGAAAGATTTTATGATTATGGTCCTTCAGTCCCATATTAAATATAGGCCAAGGACAGGGATTTACATGGAAAAACACAGTTGAAAGTTACCATTCAATTACACTTTCTGGAAGGTGAATGGGCGAAGGCACGGCGATGCCCTCGAGAATGAATATTTGGGAAAGACATTGGAAGGTTACTGCATCCAGAAAATCACCAGTTAGCAAGAGTTAGCATCTCCGGGAAAAGGAATGAGGAAAGGAACGGTGGCACAGTGGTTAACATTGTTGCTTCACAGCACCAGGAACCCAGGTAAGATTCCCGGCTTGGGTCACTGTCTGTGTAGATTCTGCTCGCTCTCCCAGTGTCTGCGTGGGCTTCCTTTGGATGCTCTGATTTCCTACCACAAGTCCTGAAAGACATGCTTGTTAGGTGAATTGGGCATTCGGAATTCTCCCTCATTGTATCCAAATACGCACCTGAATGTGGCAACTCGGGATTTTCACAGTAACTTCATTGCAGTCTTAATGTAAGCCTACTTGTGACATGACTAAAGATTCTTCTTCTTATTAAATAGGGTGGTGAGGAGAAGAAAGAGACAAGTCTTTTACCTTCTGAACCTCCCCTATTGTTGGTATTTACTGAAAAATAGATGTAAGAATTACTTCAGGGGAGGAGGAGAGGAGACAGACAAGAGATCACATCTAGCTACAGCAGGCTTTGACCTTTCAATTCCACCCATGGTGAGAATTCATTTTTCTTCACTTACCAACACTGCAACCGGCCCTGGGAATTGAAAGGTCAAACATATAAGAATGACGTGTTTGTAGTCATTAATAGTGAAATGTAAAGCAAACTCTTCAAAGTGTTACATACATCAAGCAGGGAGGGAAGCTCTTTAAATCTGTGTCCTCTGTTTCCAGCAGATGGCAGTTGTTTCTAGTTGTGGAGCCTACGGTTGTAATTTGAGCTCAAAAGCATTCAAATGATTTGAAAATGATTTCTCAAATGGGCAACCTTGGAGCCGATTGGCTGGGAGTGATGTAATAATTTACAAATACATCAAATTACATTTTAACGAATGATATTTCCAACGACTGTTCCTACATATGAAGTATCAGCACTAGAAAATAAATATCTTCCATTTCAATATGTTCCAGTTAAACTAGTTATTCCAATCAGTCAGAGAGGCATTTGGGCAACATTTGATTTTAAACAAACTCACAGCTGATGCTAGATCTAAGCACAAATCAGAGAGGTGTTCGGGTGTCAAAAATACATTTCAAGTAGCGTGTTTTAGTGCCGATTTTAACACTGGAGCCAGATTTGGCTATAAGGAGCTTAAACCGAGAAGGTTTAAGTGTAGGAAGTTGCACTAATTTGCAATGAATGTCTTTTTGTTGGATTGGTCAAGAGCAAACATTGGTCAGGACATAAGAAGAAATCCTCAGTTGTTCCCAAATATCACTGGATCTTCTACATCCCGAGTGGGGAAACAAGCCTTCAGTTTAAGGTTTCATCCATAAGACAATACAGTACTCCCTTAGTACTACACAGCCTAGGTAATGTGCTCTGGAAGTAGCAGTGTTGGAATTAGGCTTAAACTCCCGACTCTCAGACACAAAGGCTAAAGTACTACAGGCAAGGTTTGAAATTCTCACCCGCGCAACACTGCAAACATGAACCACGATCAGGCGGAGAATCAGACATCAAATTGATGTCCTTATCTGCGTCGATTCAAGCACCATGCTCCGGTCCCTCACAGGTGGCAATAACAAAGTTTGCGCACCCTCCTGGCAGCGGCATACAAAACCAACATATGCACTCATTTAAATCTGATTAGTGGGTTGGACACAGAACCCTCTGTCCTTCCGCCGCATCGCAGAAGTCTCGTGGGTGAATTACTACAAGTATTCACAAACAGGGACTGGGCACGATGGCTGCGGAGGGGAAGCAGGAGGCTAAAGAAACATTGAAAAACGTTGCAAACTGTCGGGCTTGCTGGGGTGGCTGCTTGGGCTGGTGGCAGTAGCGAGTAATGATCTGGTGCCAAGTCTGTAGACTTGGGGTATCCCCCTCGGGATCGGTATACCTGGTTCAGACCGCCATTGCTGCAGTCTGTCATTTAAATGAATCTCTTTGGTGCTACTTACTGGCTCCTGGCTGCTCACATTGCTGAGTGCTGCCTGTGTCCTTTAAATGCTCAGAAGGCCTCTAGTCATTTGGGAGCTCACCCAGGCCAACCCTCATATCCCAGCTGTATCACCAAGGGATGGGCTTGGCCAAGCTCAATCATGAGCCCACCAGGTGTTGGCATTCCTCAGAAGCGTTGCCCCATTGCCGAAGAAGCAGGGGACCAGCAGAGCTCACCCCAACCGCAGCCTTTGGAAAACTCCCTGGTTCTCTGTCCCTCTCAGGGCAGAGGATTCACCAATGACCCCTAGCCTTCTAGATCACAAGCTGTCTCCTCCTGGTCAGACTAGCAGTGCTGACTGCCTCTGCCACCATTTCCTGGGCAGTGTTCAGGAGGGCAGGCTCGAGTCTGCAGCCCACGCTGGGGAAGAGGGTGTCCCTCCTCTCCACACTGGCATGGAGCTGTGAGTCCACCTCGGACTCCTGACCTTGGGGGCAGATCTTCTCTGAGCAATCTCTGTGGCTGCAGTGAGTGTGTGGTAAGTGGAGCCCTTAAAAACAGCTCCAGCTGCCAGGCTCTTTGGTGCTAACTCCCGCCCCAGCAGTTAGAATGCCCGCTGTGCCGGGAATTGCTCGGAATTTGCGCCAGCAAAGTGCTGGCATTTTAGCGTATCCTGAATTGCTCCACAAATAGCACCTCCAACCGGAACGTGAACCGCCACAATTAAGTCCTGGCATCAACACTTCCAAATGGAGAATTTCACCCAAGGTGCAAGACTGGATTGCGGGGTGGACAAAGCTTTTAGAATTTTGTTTGGACACACACAGAAACCCAATATATTTCAAGATTCTCCAAATCAAGCTATTTAGATATGATATCTGTACGAAAATGTTGGTTTTTTTTGTTTGTCCAATTTGGAATGCACAACCTTCCTTTGCAATACAACCTACTAATGCAATTCTAGAGAGCACAAGCATAGGTTAACAGAATCAACTCTTCAGAGCTCCTTCAAGCTGCTTGCCCTGCTCTGGTACCCTGTTCCTTGGGTACTGGATTTTCAGGATATCTGGAATCAACTGGAAGAATCCCCGGCACAATGAGAGGTCTATTCTCTCCTCTCCCTCTCCCCTACACCCCCCCCCCCCCCCCCCCCCCCCCCCCACCCATTCTTCTCTCCTCTTCCCCCCCCACCCCCAGTGAGTCACTTCAAATGATCTTCAAACACAGTCAACTGGAGGTAGATTAGTGCATTAAGAATGAACTTCTAATGTCTCACCCTTCCTTTGAAGAAATACTTTTGCTGCCAATCTCAATGAATATCCAGCCACAGTAGGATCAGTTACCGGATTTCAATAACTACTTGCTACTTGTAAGAAAACCTACATTGAACTACAATTTCATTATTATATAAAAACATGGCCCTTCCTCAAGTACCTTTTCATATGATATTGAATCAAACATTTCCTCAATTTGCTCAGCAGTTTCAACTGAAGTGAATGTGGATAGAGCATGGGATGAATTCAGTGAATCCTTTTCCATTGCCTCAAAGCGAGTTTTCAAAAAGCGGTCAGCCTGTAAATAAATCACAGAAATAAAAATAAACCTATTGCCTTATTCTGTGCAATGATTGTTAGGACCATATGGACTAGTCCACCTGAAAATCAGACAATATAAGATGTTGAAATACACTTTATTTACACAATGTCTTTAACATAACGGAATGTCCCAATTATAAAACAAAGTTTGACTCCAACCTACATAAGGAGATATTAGGTCGGATAACCTAAAGCTTGGCCACAGAGGCAGGTTTCAAGAAGTGCCTTTAAAGCTGAAAGTGAGGTGGTGAGGCATAAAGAGGGCAGTGAGCTTCGGGCCTACGCAACTGAAGGCATGACCACCAATGATGGAGCAACTAAATCGTGGATGCACAGAACACTAGAATTAGTGGAGTGCAGCTATCTTGATGGGCTGTGTCGCTAAACAAACTGCAGAGACAAAGGGGGGAGATGCCATGGAGGGATTTGACAACAAGAATTCTTAAATCAAGCCGTTGCTTGACGGAGAGCCAATGTAGGTCATCGATCACAGTGGTGATAAGGGAACCAAAATTGATGTGAGTCAAGACACAAGCAGCAGAGTTTTGGATGATGTATATCTGACCTATCTTCCTAATCTAATTGCTTACCAAAGTCAATGTAATTTGTATATTTACACCAATTGAGAAATCATTGTATATTATATTTTCTTTGTACATTTCTCCATAGGATATTCAAACAATTATTTAATGTTTTTAACTACTGACTTAGGGAATCCTCCCTAAATACCTCCTGTGGGAGAAAAATTGAGCTAACTTTATCATTAATTCTAAGATCTTGATTCACACACAGTATTTGTCAAATGGTTTTACATTGCAAAAAATAAATTGAACGTGGTGGGTATTCAAGCGTTCCCAATGTGCACTGCTGGCCTCTGCTCTGAATTTTGAAAGTACTGCCACACTCTTCCTTCCTTCCCTCTGCTGAAGAACACGGTTAAACAATCTTGATCAACTCCTTTCCAGTTGGCAGCTCCATGAAGGGCATTGCTGTGGAGGTTGCCAATGGCACCACTGGACAGGATGGCATAGTTCCTTCAGAACATACCTCGGAAGGCATGTGTGAGAGCATATTGTTGGAGTTATGGAAGATTTCTAAGTTAGGTGTCTGGCTTGCAGCAGGCTCACAGCTGGGTGCACAGAGCATCGTAAGCAGGTAGATCGGCTACTTAAGCAGAGTGCAGTGACGGTGAATTTTGTCAACATGGCCAAAAGGGCTGGCTGCTACCAAGGATTAGCAGTCACCTTTCCTTCTCACAAACAATCATTTGGAAGTAGAACTGGTCTCAGTGGCACGCTGATATAAGCAGAGTTGTACAGACTGACTGCTTCCCAATCAGATGGGGTAGGTTCCAAGAGTTCAGACACATTAACATATTTAAGAGTATTTACTTAACTTTTGGCTGGTAGAAGGAAAACAAATATCGAGATGTGAAGATATGTATTTTACCGTTGTTCCTTAATGAACTGTCGTTATGTGTAAGAATTGAAAGAGTCTTGAAACAACCCCTTCCCCCTTTCATGACAAAACACCCCTTACAAGATGGAGAACTAAAGAATTATTCCACTTACCACCTGGAGCTCAGGGAATACTTTTTCAAGTGAAAAAAATTCCATAAAAGTGGCAAATCCTTCATTTAACCAAAGGTCATTCCACCATTCCATAGTCACCAGGTTACCAAACCACTGAGGAGAAGAATAAAACACATGCAGGAAATATAGCTTTGTATTTAGTTTGTCAAAAATCTACAATAAAACATAGTATGAACTCTTCATTAAATTGGTTAAGCACCTGATTCTGACAAACTCACTAGATATTTTGAAAATGATCATTCTAGTCCCTGTCCTTTATTTGTAAGCTTATCCATTTAAATATAATAAGAAGTCTTACAACACCAGGTTAAAGTCCAACATGTTTGTTTCAAACACGAGCTTTCGGAGCACGGCTCCTTCCTCTGACATCAGAGCAGTGCTCCAAAAGCTAGTGTTTGAAACAAACATGTTGGACTTTAACCTGGTGTTGTAAGACTTCTTACTGTGCTAACCCCAGTCCAACGCCGGCATCTCCACATCATTCAAATATAAGAGAAAGATAACAACTTGTTGGTATAGAGGAATGTGAATTTAAATCACTTCAAGCAGGCTGGGGAATCTCACAGCACATTTCAAGTTGCTACAAGGGTCTCTTTCATCCCGGAATCCATTAGCCAACATCACCAGAGATGTTGGATAGTTAATCATCTTGGTTAACAAATACATGAGTATATCAGTGTATACTCATATACAGAGTATACATGAGAAAACCAGTATTCCATACATGTGGACAAGGCACAAGTGTCTGCAGACAACAGTCTGCAGAAAATAGGTAGTAGGTGCGATTACCAAACCTATTTATGAGCCATTGCATGAGGTGGTGTCAAAAATATGACCCTGTTGTCTCCTGTCATCAGAATACAAGGAAAATGTAAAGGAAAATATGTGGTGCAGAGGAGATGAATTTGAACAAAGGAGTGACACACACACACACACACACACACATACACACAGCTTTTGGCCTGAAGCTGTAAGGTAAAAATGCAGTAGATCAAGTTTTACAAATTGAAGTTGCATTAGTATTTACAATATTTATATTTAATAGAATGTTTTTTTCCCCTTAAAGACTGAACCTTGATTCATTTCACATGCACTTACACTTTAAAAAGGAAATGTTCAAAACACTGATAACTTCCTCTGATCTCTGGTTTCCACTGCTTAAATGTCAGTGGTTAAAAACAGCTTTTAATGTAAATGTTTCCTACTTACTGAGCATTGGAGCAACTGCTGTGGTGAAATCAAAAGACTTTCAACAGCTAGTTAGCTATGTTACAGCATTGTTTGAAATTATGATCTCTACCTCCACGCCAACCCACCCTAAGTATTGTTATCCATAAAGCAAAGTAAACCATTGTCAGCATAGATTATATTCAATAAAAAGGTGTTCCGTATTGGCACATTGGAATCTTGTTATGTATCCATACTGACAACAGGGCAAACTTTCAAGATATTTTACCCTCCATTTGTTCTTCTTCCCAATTTATAGCCTTCTGCAGCTATTTTTTGTTCTGATGGTCTTCTGGCCTCACATAAAGGGCCATCACTTTTAGAGAAGCCTTTTGAACTTGACTGAATTTTCCCCTGTCTCAACAATTATCACAAAAATAATATCTGGTCAGCATCATGTTACTGCTTTTTGGGAGCATGCTGTGTTCAAATTGTCAGCTGTGGTTTCTACATTACAACAGATTATACTTCACATTTTGTAAAGATGTCGGGGGTGATTCTCCGAGCCCCGCGCCAGGCCGAAGAATCGCCGCAACTGCGCCACAACGCCGGCGTGCGATTCTCCGAGGTGCGGAGAATCGGCGCCATTTGCGCCGGCACGTTTGGCACAGCGCCGGCCGCTGGAATCAGCAGGGCAGCCGCGCCAATACGACAGAGTCCCGCTGGCGCCGTGCACCCCTGGTCGCTGCCAGCGGGAACGGTTGGTGGGGGGGCGCCTTCACTGGTAGGGGCCTCCGATGGGATCTGGCCCACGATCGGGGCCCACTGGTCGGCGGGCCGGCCTACCCCCCCCCCCCCCCCCCAAGGCCTACCTCCTGGCATGGCCGGCCCCTGAACACCAAGTCCATGTTGGTCGGGGCCGGCGCACGTAAGAAGTCCCCCGCGGATGCGTAGGTTGGCGCGGCCCAACTGTGCATGCGCGGGTTTGGGCGGCGCCATGGAGGCTGGAGTAGCGTGAACCACTCCAGTGCAGTGCTGACCCCCTGTGGGGGCCAGAATCTGTCGTACCCGGGCCCTGTTCGCACTGTCGTGAAACGCGACGGGGTTCACGATGGCGCGAACACTTGCGCCCAATATTGGAGAATCGCCCCCGTCCAGTGGTTGTGAAAAACATTTTATAAATGAAAGCCCTTTAGCAATAACAAGTGGCACCTGCTGCTGCCAGGGAAATGATAATCAACTCTTACTTAAACAAAGTACCTAGCTAAAATGTTAAATGACCCAGTTCTCCATGTTAAAAAGGCATTATAACAAGGCACAAACAAGAACATAAAACGTTAATGAGAGTAGGGCTGGGAAACTTAAAAAATAAAAGTAACAAGAGAATTTGGTAGCTCACACGCACGCCTGTGGAGACTTTTCCCCCTGATTCTCATTGACTCCAGTTTTTCTAGGGCTTCTTGATACCATACTCAGTCAAATGCTGCATTGATGTCAAGGGCAGTCACTTTATCACTTCATCTCTGGAGTTTAGCTCATTTTTCCATGTTTGGGCAGGTCAGGAGCTAGTGGCCCTGGCAGAGGCCAAGCTGAGTGCCAGTGAGCAGGTAACCACTGAGCAAGTGCTGCTTGATCGCACTGTCAACGATCCCTACCATCACTATGCTGATGATTGAGAGTAGACCGATGGGACACTAATTGGCCACGTTATATTTGTCCTGCTGGATAAAACATACCTGGGCAACCCACCAAGGCTCGTTGGACAGTACCTTCCAAATCCATTACCACTACCATCTAGAAGGAAAAGCACAGATGTATGCGAACACTATCACCCTCCAAGCCACTCACCATCCCAACTGGAAATATATCGCTGTTGCTAGGGTAAAATCCTGGAACTCCCTAACAGCACTGTGGATGTAGCTACACCACATGGATTTCAGCGGGTTCAAGAAGGCAGCTCACCATGTTCGCAAGGGCAATTCTGGATTGCCAATAAATGCTGGCCAGGTCTACAAAGCCCAAATCCCTTGAATGAATGAAAAATTGAGTTTAAAAAAAATCCACATACAAGGTAGATACCAGTGCTGCAGCTATACTGACGCAGCTTGGCTAAGGGCACAGCTAGCTCTGGAGCACAAATCTTCAGTACTGTTGCTAGAATAATGTCAGACATCGAATTAACAGTGCAGAAGGAGACCATTCGGCCCATCGTGACTGCACCGGCCCTTGGAAAGCGCATCCCATTTAATCCCACACATCCGCCCCATACCTGTAACCCAGCAACACCATCCAACCATTTTGGGCATTAAGGGAAATTTAGCATGGCCAATCCACCTAACCTACATGTCTTTGACTGTGGGAGGAACTGGAGCACCCGGAGGAAATCCACGCAGACACGGGGAGAATGTGCAGACTCCGCACGAACAGTGACCCAAGCCGGGAATCAAACCTGGGACACTGGAGCTGTGAAACGACAATGCTACCCACTGGGCTACTGTGCCGCCCAAAGCTTTTGCAGTATCCAATGCCTTCAGTCATTTATTGATATCTTCTGAAGCAAATGACATTGGCTGAAGACTGGGAGCTTAGGAGTAGGCTGAGATGGATCATTCACTCGGCACTTCTGACTTAAGCCTTTACACCGATGTGCTGGGCACTCCCATTACTGAGGATGGAATACTTGTGAAGCCTTCTCCTCCAGTGAGTTGTTTAATTGTCCATCACCATTCATGACTGGATGAGGCAGGACTACAGAGCTCAAATCTGATTCGCTGTTTGTGGAATTTCTTAGCTCTATCGATTGCTTGCTGTTTGGTATGCAAGCCGTCCTGTGCTGTAGCTTCACCAAATTGACACCTCATTTTTAGGTATGCCTGGTGTTGCTCCTGGCGTGCCCTCCTGCACTCTTCACTGGACCAGGGCTGAACGCCTGACTTGGTGGTAATGGTGGAGTGGCGAATATGCCGGGCCATGAGGCTGCAGATTGTGGTTGAATATGATTCTGCTGCAGTTGATGGCTCACAGCGGCTCATATGTGCCAGTTTTGGGTTGCTGGATCTGGTCGGAATCTACTATCACAATTAGTATGGTGGCAGTGCCATACAACATGATGGAGGGTATCCTCAATGTGAAGATGGGACTTTGTTTTGGTCCCCTTATTTAAGGAAAGATATGTCATTGGAGGCATTATGGAGGAGGTTACTAAGATGATCCCGGGTATGGTGGGAATGCCATATGAGGAAAGATTAAAGGTTGGATCTGTACTCCTTGGAGTCCAAAAGAATTAGAGGTAAATGTGAGGGGGGTGTTTCCACTTATGGGTGTAAGACCAGAGGGCGTAATCACAGAATAAGAAGGTGCTTATTTAAGACAGCTTTAAGGAAGAATTTCTTCTCTCAAAGAGTGGTGAACCATTGGAATTCTTTACTCCAGGAAGCAGTGGAGGCCAAGTCCTTGAACATTTTCACAGCTGAGATCGATAGTTTTTAATTAGTTGGAGAATTATGGGATACAGAGATAAGGCAGGAAAGTGAACATAGTGAGTATTAGATTAACCATGACCTTATTAAATAGCGGAGGGCTGAATGACCTACTCTTGTTCCTACTTCTTACCGTTTTATGGTCCCCACAAGGTTTACGTGGTGGTCACTCCTATCAATATGCTCATGGGCAGATATAGCTGCGACTGATGGATTGGGGAGGTTAAGGACGTTTTTTTCCTCATTGGCTCCCTTGCCACATGCCAGAGACCCAGTCTACCAGTCAGAACACAGGAACAGTGGTGGACCACACAGCCTATCGAGCACACTGTGCAATTCAATAGGATCTTGCCTGATCTTGGACTTCAAATCCATTGTCCTGCCTGCACCATATGTCCCTCATTCCCTGAAACACCAAAAATCTGCCTATTCCAGCCTTGCATGTATTCAACAATGCAGCATCCATACCCATCTGGGGGAGAAAATGCCAAAGATTCCCAACCCAACCCATGAATGAAGTAATTTCTCTTCATCACAGTCCTAAATGATTTTCCCCTTGTCTGGAGACTGTGCCACCATATTTCAGATTCCCCAACCATTGGAAACAATTTCTCAGCTTCCACCCAATCAAGCTCATTCAGAATTTTATTGGTTTCAACAAGATCATATTTTATTCTTCTAAACTCCAGAGAATACAAGCGCAATTTACTCAGTCTCTCATCATAATCCCTCCATCCCAGGTACCCATCGAGTGAACCTTCGCTGTGCTGCCTCCAAGTGTCATTTCTCAAATGTTGAAATCAAAATTGCCCACAGTATTTCAGATGCGGTCTTACCAATACTCTGTACAACTGTAGCAAGATTTCTTTATTCTTGTACTTCAATCCCTTTGTATTAATGGCCATCATGCCGTTCGCCTTTCTAATTGCTTGCTGCACCCGCATACTAACTTTCTTCCCTTGTCCAAGCACCCCTAAATTTCTTTGATCAATACTACAGGTTTCTCAACTTTTAAAAAAAATCTGCTTTTTTATTCATTTTTTAAAAATAAATTTAAAGTACCCAATTATTTTTTTTTCCCAATTAAGGGGCAATTTAGAATTGCCAATCCATCTACCCTGCACATCTTTGGGTTCTGGGGGTGTGACCCATGCAAACATGGGGAGAATGTGCAAAATTCACACGGACAGTGACCTGGGGCCAGGATCGAACCCAGGTCCTCAGCGTCGTGAGGCAGCAGTACTTTTTTTTTTTAATTTAGAGTACCCAATTATTATTTTTCCAATTAAGAGGCAATTTAGTGTGGCTAATTCACCTAATCTGCACATCTTTGGGTTGTGGGGGTGAAACCCACGCAGACACGGGGAGAATGTGCAAACTCCACACGGACAGTGACCCAGGGCCGGGATTCAAACCCGGGTCCTCAGCGCCGTAGGCAGCAATGCTAACCACTGTGCCATGTGCCGCCCAGTGAGGCAGCAGTACTAACCACTGTGCCGCCCTGATGCTTTTTATTCTTATAATCGCAGTGAATTTCTTCATTCTTCCCCATATCATCAATTTGGTTGCCCACTCATCTAACCTGTCTATATCTCTTTGCAGCTTTACTATGTCATCCCTGGAGCGTACCTTGCCATCTACCCGGGTTCGATCCTGGCCCCAGGTCACTGTCCATGTGAATTTTGCACATTCTCCCCATGTTTGCGTGGGTCACACCCCCAGAACCCAAAGATGTGCAGGGCAGATGGATTGGCAATGCTAAACTGCCCCTTAATTGGGAAAAAAAATAATTGGGTACTTTAAATTTATTTTTAAAAAAATGTAAAGTACCCAATTCATTTTTTCCAATTAAGGGGCAATTTAGCATACATCTTTGGGTTGTGGGGGCGAAACCCACGCAAACACGGGGAGAATATGTAAACTCCACACGGACAGTAATCCAGAGCCAGGATCAAACCTGGGACCTCCGCGCCATGAGGCAACAGAGCTAACCCACTGCGCCACCTTGCTGCCCTCTAGCTTGGTATTATAGGCAAATTCAAATACATTACTCTATGCCTCTTCATCTATGTTATTACTACAGATTGTAAATAGTATAAATTCAAATTTTTCCAATAAAAATTATTTTTAAAAAAAAGTTTACACCCAGGCTCTTGATTTTTACGGCACTCCACTGTTCATTGCCTATTAACCTGAAAAAGCTCCGTTTTTTGCCCACTGTTTTCTATCCAATAACCAATCCCTTGGTTATCCTCAACTACATGAGCTTCATCTTGCCTATTAAACTTTTGTGTGATACCTTATTGAAAGCTTTCCGGAAATCCAATTCCCCGTTATCTACCTTTTTAAAAAATTTACGGGATGTGGGCTTGGCTAGTTAGGCCAGCATTTATTACGCATCTCTATCTTCAGAAGGTGGTAGTGAGTTTAATTCTTAAACCGCTGCAATCCTTGAGTTGTAGGTGCACGTACAGTGCTGTTAGGGAAGGAGTTCCAGGATGTTGCCCCAGTGACAGTGAAGGAACGGCGATATATTTTCACGTCAGGATGGTGAGTGACTTGGAGAGGAACCTCCATGTGGTGGGGTTCCCAGATATCTGCTGCTCTTGTTCTTCTAGATGGTAGTGGTTGTGGGTTTGGAAGATGATGTTTAAGGAACCTTGGTGAGCTACTGCAGTGTATATTGTAGATGGTACACAAGGCTGCCACTGATCGCCAGTGGTGGAGGGTTTGAATGTTTGTGGAAGGGGGAGCAATCAAGTGGGTTGCTTGACATCGATGGTATTGAACTTGTTCAGTGTTGTTGGGGCTGCACTTATCCAGGCAAGTGGAGAGCATTCCTTACACTCCTGACTTGTGCATTGTGGACAGCTTTTTGGGGGTCAGGAGGTGAGTTACTCGCCGTAGGATTCCTAGCCTTTGACCTGCCCTGGGAGTCACAGTTTTAATATGGTTAGGCTAGTTCAGTTTCTGATTAATAGTAACCTCCAGGATGTTGCTTGTGGGGATTCAGCAAATATAATGCCATTGAATGTCAAGGGGCGATGGTTAGATCTTCTCTTGTAGGAGATGATCATTGCCTGGCACTTATGTGGCACAAATGTAACTTGCCACTTGTCAGCACAAGTCTGGATATTGTCCAGGTCTTGCTGCATTTGGGACAAGGACTGCTTCATTATCTGAGGAGTCGTGAATGATGCTGAACAACAGTCATCCGCAAATATCCCCATTTCTGGCCTTATGATGGAAGGGAGATCATTGATGAAGCAGCTGAAGATGGTTGGGCCTAGGATACCACCCTGAGGAACTCCTATAGTGATGTCCTGGAGCTGAGATGATTGACCTCCAACCACCAGAATAATCTTCCTTCATGCCTGGTATAACTCCAACGAGTAGAGAGTCGCCCCCGGCCCTTAGCGCAGACATAAATGTGGGGAGGTAGTGGCGCAGTGGTATTGTCACTGGACTAGTAAACCAGAGACTTAGTTTCAAATTACGCCACTGCAGATGGTGAAATTTAAATTCAATAAAAATCTGGAACTAAAAGTCTAATGATGGCCATGAAACCATTGTTGATTGTCGTGAAAAACCCATCTGGTTCACTAATGTCCTTTAGGGAAGGAAATCTGTCATTCTTACCTGGTCTGGCCTACATGTGACCACAGCAAAGTGGTTGACTTTTAACTGCCCCCTCAAGGGCTACTAGGGATGGGCAATAAATGCTGGCACAGTCTGTGACGGCCATGTCCCACGAATGAGTAAAAAAACCCATGACAGTCAGCAAAACACGGATATTGGTACATGATGCCGACACAACTAAAGCAGAAGTAGAAGGTCAGCTGAACACAAGTGTTACTCAATATACCAAAAAAAGTAAGACAAATGCTTATGTCAATCTATATTATTTTCACTGCTTTATTCTTACAAAGGCCGAGCTCCTAAATGTCTGGATTAGATCAGATTACAGTAGGTTGGTGAAAGACTTCAAATAAATCTTGCAGTTTCCAGATTGCCACACACTGAACATCAACAGGAAATAAGAAAGCATGTAATCTACCAGACAATGAGGCCGCCTGGCAGGTTAGGGAGTGAGTTGTTTACATCAAAACCTAATTAATGTCACAAAGCACAGTCATTTCATTTTTAAACCGTGATTCAATTTTCCAATAACTATTCTGTTCAATGAAACAGACAGTATTTTGTTAAAGAGAAGTATTTCTGTGGTATATTTCAGCATGAGCCTGAAAATTTAAAGCAACATAACACTCAAGCTGAAGTCAAATGTTTGGTAATATTTGCCAAGACTCAGATCTACCTGTGCAATAATGCTCCAGAAACAAGCTTGAGTATACAAAACAAACTAGCAACCAATATCCAACAGCAAGAGAGAATTGTTGCAAGATACTAAGAACATATTGTTACGGCGCCCGATCAATCCCAAAAGCCAAAGTCTGAATGAAATTGTTGAATTTTAAGAACATAAGAACTAGGAGTAGGAGTAGGCCCCTCAAGCCTGCTCCGCCATTCAATTAGATGTAGCTGATCTTTTTGTGGACTCAGCTCCACTTACCCGTCTGCTCACCGTAACCTTTTATTCTTTTATTGATCAAAAAATATTTCTATCTTTGCGTTAAAAACATGTAACGAGGTAGCCTCAACTGCCCCCGAGTTCTAGTTCTCTCCCAGTCCTAGCGGTGCTTCCAATCTATCGTTCCCCCATGGCTGGTATATCCAGTCTATCGAGGAAGCGTTTCATCCCCACGTCCCCGTTGGCCCGGAGGTGTACAGTCCTCGGTAAAAAGTCTTGAACCAGCAGATGGGAGAACTGCGAGGTGCGCATTTACCAGGACTTGGGAACGGAGCTGGCCAAGAGGCGTGCAGGATTCATCAAGGTAAAGGCAGCCCTCTACAAAAAAGAGGTGAGGTTTGGAATGCTATATCCTGCAAAGCTTTGGGTTACGTTTGAGGAACTCCACTACTATTTTGAGACACCAGAACAGGTTTGGACCTTTATTAAAGACAAGAAGCTGGACTTGAACTAATGGACACTTAGTTCTTTCAGTGCTGTACAGTGGCGGCAGCCTGTTAACTCAAAATTGCTCTGATTAGGACTTTTACTAAAAGAAGAAGCTGGACTGGAACTAAAGGGCTTGGGGCTCTCAGACCTTTTGTGTGGCGGCGGTTTGTTAAACTATCCTGTACTGTAATGTTTTATCCAAGATTGTTTTCAGCCTGGACAGAGTGGGGGCTGGAGGGCGCACTGTTTAGGGTCCTTTGGGGGGATTGCAATGGGGGGGGCCTGTGCTTGGTACCTTTTGGCGCGAGATCGGGGCCTCTGATAGGGGGATGGGCTAGGGGCTAGTCACGGGACTTGAAAGGGCACGGTGGGATACAATTAGGTTAATGGGTCCCTGGCGTGTGGGGGTAGGGCCTGAGCGCTGGGACGGGAGACAGGTAGGCGCCAAGGGCAGGGGTCAGTGTGGCTAGCGTAGGTCAGGGGGCACCAGGGAGATCGGAGGGGGGGCGGGGCGGGCTAGGGCCAAGCGCAGGGCTGACCTGGCAGGTCAGGCCTTGGGGAGTAGGGGAGACCAGGCGGAGGGGGGCGGGGAGGGGGAAGAGGGTTAGGGCCACGTTAGTTTAGTTGAACACGTGTGGCATGGGCAAACAGAGCTGGCAGGGAAAGTGCCTTATGGAAGGATCTTTGGCTTCAACACTTATTAACCATGTTTATTCTTTCCCACTGTTCGTTTTCACTATGTTAAGGCTCTTTGCACAGGGCCATTTTTCTCTCTGTAACTGTTACAAATTTGTGTTAAATAAAAAACTTTAAAAATTAAAAAAAAAGTCTTGAACTCTTTTTGTTCGATTACCAGTCTGCCTCTGCTGTTCCTCGCCTGAGCTATCTCTCTCGTGGCTGCCTGCTTTTTCAGCTGGTGAGCTAGTAGGTGGCCAGCCTTTTCCCCCGTGTTCGTAGCAAGTCAGTGTTTGGCGGAGTTGGTGCACTGCTTTCCTGGTGGATAGCAGGTCAAAGTCCATCTGTAGCTTTTTCCTCTCTGCCAGGAGCTCTACAGTCTGGGCCTCGGAGTACTTTCTATTGACCTCCAGAATGGAGTCCATCAGTTGGTGCCTGGCCACCCTCTCTTCCCTGTCTCTACGTGCTTTGTAGCCATAATCTCTCCCCGAATCACCACTTTCAGTGCCTCCCAGAGAGTGGAAGGTGAGACCTCCTTGCTCTGGTTATTTGTCATGTACTTGCCCATGGCAGAAGCCCATATCGGCCAGCAGGTTTGTCTCCAACCTAACGGGCATGTAGTGTGGAGTGTGGTCAGAGATAACTATCCCGGAATATTCCACTCTTACTATTCCTGGAAACACCGCTTTCCCCACTGCAAAGAGGTCTATTCTTCAGTACGCTTTGTGGACCGGTAAAAAGAACGGGAATTCCTTCTCACCGGAGTATAAGAACCGCCAAGGGTCCATCGTCTCTATCTGCTCCACGAATGTTCCCTGCTCCCCAGCCATGCGTGTCCTTTTCCCCGATCTGGGGTTTGATCGGTCCGTCAGCGGGCCCTGTACGCAGTTAAAGTCGCCCCCCCCTCATGATTGGTTGATGCACATCAGCGTTGGGGATTTCTGTCATGGTCTTTTTTATGAAACCAGTGTCGTCCCAGTTGGACACGAACACATTTACCAGAACTAGCGGTGCCTCGTCCAGGACACCGCTGACCATGACCTACCCTCCCTCTGGGCTATGAATCGTCCTTGTCGCTGTGAATCTGGTCCTCTTGCTAATCAGTATGGCTACTCCCCTTGCCCTCGTCTCGTAGCATGGATGGTACATCCATCCCACTCAGCTATTTCTTACCCGCAGTCAGTCCTTCTCCTGCAAGAAGACTATGTCAGTGTTCAAACTTCTTCGGTGGGCGAAGATTCTGGATCTTTTCACTGGGCAGTTAAGTCCCCTGACATTCCAGGTGATAATCCTGGTGGGGATTTCTGCCCACCCGCTCCTACGGGATCAACCATATTTAACTGGTGGACTTGCCCCTGCACTCCGGGGTCTCCCTTTGTTAGGGGGCTGTCCAAAATGGCCACCGTCACTGGTCTCACCATGAGGTTGGGACCCTGCCCTCCGAGGTTACCCTTTGTCCATGGGGCACCCAATATGGCCACCAACTGTGTGTACACCATGTGGGCGAACGGAGGAGGCTGATGCTCGGGTCGTTGGTCTCATGCTCTCCTGAGCGGCCGGAATTCCTTCACCTCGTGGGTCCACTGACCCTGCCTGCTGCTCGTGGCTTTTTCCACCACTTCTGCCGTCTTTTTGGCCCCTCAAGCTCCCGTTTGCCGGCATACTCTCGTGGTTGTTTTCTTCTCATAGTTGAGGTAGTTTGGTCTTCACGTTTTGGGCAAAATTCGATGAAAAGTGCCCTTTTTGGATCTGGTTTGGAGGAGAGCCACCTGATGTGCGTTTTGCTCACCACATCACCGCCACCGGAATTTTAGCATTTTAAACCTGAATTGCTAGCACCTGCTGTGCTCTCAGAGGCAGCTTGCACTGCAAGTACTGGATGTTAGATCAATTGCCTCTCTTATTTTTCCATTTTTCGCACCAATTATGCCACGCCCTTCCCATGAGGCCTCACAATTGGTGATAAATTAGAAATGATTTTGTGCAATAAATCTCCTCCCAGTAGGAACTGATCGAGACAGCCCAATCTAAACTCATTTGGGAAAAAGGAAATTCATACCATCATAAGTTCATAAGATATAAGAGCAGAATTAGGCCATTCGGCCCATCGAGTCTGTTCCGCCATTCTATCATGGCTGATATTTTCCTCATCTGTTACCTACAATGCTACAGACCAAGAGCTGGATTGGATTCCAGCACAAGTCCCAGATAAAATCGTGACATTTTAATGTTCCATAGCCTCTGCCATACTATCAGTCCTTTCAATCAAGGTACCAGACTCCAAGTTAATATGGGTACGATACCAATCAGCCTCACTACTTTTCTGCAATTAGCAAGCATTTACCCATGTCCTCACAAAGAGCAATTTAGAGATCAAGGAACTTTAGATCGGGCAAGCATGTATTATCTGTTAATCAAACACCATCAGGCAGTGAACAATGTCTAATTTCAGGATGAAAGTTCTGTAGCTCATTTTATGGACACTATTTCAGCAACAAATGACAGGGAAATCAAAAGATTTTACTGAGCATGTTTACACGGTGCAGGGCATGAGCCCTCAGTCAGCCTCATGATGCATATGCTAACAAGCACTGTATACACAAGCTAACACCATCAGAATTTGACAGCTTTAGGCTATAGAAATATTCACAAAACAATTACTTAAATAGCAATTATACATCATACATTTATTGCCTGCTTTTTTATTTATTTCAAAATATATTGAAGCCTAATCAAAATACCTGATGAGCCAATTCATGAGCTATCACCATGCTAATTATCTGTTTCTCCAGTATTGATGCAGTCTCTTCTTTGTACAGGAGTGTTATTTCTCGGAAAGTGATTAGGCCCCAATTTTCCATCGCTCCTGCTTCAAAATCAGGGACAGCCACCAAATCTAGGAAAGGAAAAAAACATTTGAATGCAAGGAATTCCAAATGTGAATATGTTACAGCCACATGTAAACAATTAATGCCATGCCTTCCACCATTTAGTGTGCTAATCCTTACATAATTAACAGAACAGAATTTCAAAATAAATGTTACACTAGAAAATGATTGTGGTTTTTGACAAAACCAAAATCACTTTCTGGGGTAACAGACAAAACCAAAATACTATGGGTGATGGAAACTTTAAAAAAAAACCCAGAAAACACTGGAAATACTTAGCAGGTCGGGCAGGATATGTAGAGAAAAATCAGAGTCAATAGGAAGAATTTTACACTCCCTGCAATGGCTTGGGTGGTGGCGGGGGTGGGGGTTGCAGGAAGCCTTATTCAAAGTGCCCCTCAGAGCTAGGGTGCTCTCCCCACTGGGACATTGGATCTCCAGAACCCCTCTTGGCAAACAACTCTCATGGGCAGGACTTCCTTCCAAGGGCAGCTGGAAGTCCCGCCCACTGGCAATCAATGCTCAAAGTGTACGTTAAATGTCAGTGGAGCTTAGAATTGTCAGTTGTGTATTAGGCACCGACTCCCGAAATGGAAAGCACTGATCGATTGCCATCCTTAAAATTCTACCCAATGTCTCAAGGTCAGTGATCTTTCATCAGATTATATTTGGGCTTGTAGGTCAAGCAGCTTCTATAGGTGAGGTTTTGTACGTACTGTCCTCAGTTTAGCATTCACGTTTGCGATGACCCTACTGTCATCCACAGGAACATTAGGACAACTGTAGGTAGGTTAAGTATCAAGAGCTATCAAAAGAGTGTAAAATGGGTTAAGTTACAGATCAGCCACGATCACAAAATGAATTGCAGAACAGATTGATGGGTTTACTTCTGTGCCTATCTTCAATACTACACTGTATCTTTTTGTAGTGAAATGTTGCACGTCAACCTGCTTTCTTCATGCCATCCTGTTTAGTTAGGTTTACTTCAGCGAAGAATAAAAATCTGATCAAAGTGATAACTGTTACTGTTGTATGCTCTCGGGTTATGTGTAATGCAGCTCCAAGAGAATACCAACCTCCAAAGTGGGTGATTTCACTCAAGCGGTCAGAGTGAGCTTACCAGCTTTGATGCTCAACAACAGGTAGTATTTTACTCCCCTCAACTGTAAAACCAAACTTTTCCAGCAAGACAGTGACGGAGAAACTAATTTCAATTCAGACCCTTTCAACTGACAGGAATGAAGGTTTTCATCCCACTGGTCTGTACTGACCTCATGCTATGCTATGGGAGATTAAAGGAAAATGATCTGACTCACTGTACCATCCATTCCCTTGGCGCCCTTCTCCATTTAGAATCAGTACCAACTGAATACAATTTGTTCAGCCTTTGTGAAATTCTGTAACAGCTGCATCTCGGTCTATTTGAAATACACTGCAGTAAAGAAGCAGCTTCCACGGGCTCAGTTGTGGGTATCAGTTTCTCAATTACATTACCTACTGAAATAAAACTAAAGAGTGTTCATTCAGAAGTTACACTGACATTCAGTAAAGCAATTTCTACCATGCAGAATTGACCTTGAACTCCAAATGTCATCATATTCAATAGCACAACGAAAAAACAGTTGCTTGTTCTTTTTGGCAGTATAAATTATCAGCTAAAGTGAAGTGTACATGGTGTGACAGCAGGGCCAGGCCATGCAATAATCCCTGCAAGTGCATACCCCTATGCAGAAGGCATCAGAGAATGTGACAATGACTCTCCTGCTCACAAATCCAAATGTGCGACTTCAACAAAATCTAAAAATTTCAAGGTGTTACTTTTGCTTAGCTTTGTTTTGTAAACCACATCCAACTGCTCCTTCAGGGCGGAAGACGCTCTTCACTATGCTAAACCACTACATAGGAGTAGGATATGTCTTTTAACCAAGCAGGCTGTACATGCATTCACAGGCTAATACACAGGCAGCAAGCTAAAACCCCCAAATGAGGTCATATGATCCCATTTGAAATATCCCAGTGTTAGGAAATGCCAAAATTTTATGTGGAGGCACACCACTTGACATTCAAATACATAGTAGAGATATTTAGGGCTATTATCAATCTTAGTAATGGACAGACAGCAGCAGCTGGTCCAGGCTTTATTAAAAAGATACCTTTATTCTACTTTACCTAGTTTCTTTAAGGGATAGGAAATATTGAAGAAGTCCTCATAAAACTTCAGAAGCATCACCGCTGCTTCTAATGCATAATGCATTTGATCCATCTTGTCAGGAACAGCATACACGGATACCTAGTCAAATTCAAGGGAATAAGATCAGAAATACTAAAACAGAATTGTTTTTCCACAAGAATCACATCACCAGAAAACCAGGTGAATGGGCTGGGCCTACAGAACATTAGCCTTTCAAACACAAGCTCTCATCCCCATGGTGCGTACATCCTTGATTGTGTATTGTGGGAGTACTGTGCTAAGTTGGAGTGACAAATGACAGAACCAGCAATACTGAGCATCAATGAATCAATATGAGCCATAAGCAAAAGCAGTGAAATTGCACATGCAACTTATGACCCAGTACTTCTCTTGCTATTTTATCGAAAAGCCTTGACAAGCCAAAAGTTCAGATCAGAGAAAAGCTGTGTACTTTCATCACATCAGTTCACCTTGGCGTTGGACAAGTCGGCAACCAGTATGAACAGGACGTTGAATGACTATCCATATCCTTAGCTACTGGACCCTAGCACATGTGCACAAGACTCAGCCAAAGGTGCGGAGTGGATATCCCTACTTGGCCTCCTCCTGAGATCTCCATCTTCATACATACCAGATTCCACTTAATTTGGTTCACTTAACATGAAATTAAGTAGCTGAGTGCACTGGATGCTGCAAAGAATCTACTGCCAGGATGTTGTCAGAGTCCAATGAAGATCCATGCACTAATGCTAGCTGCTCTCCGAGCCAAGTTAGTTCAATAGAACTATGACATGAGTGAAAGATCATCAGGTATGTCCCATCTACAAAAATAAGAGAAATCTAACTTGACCAATTACCATCTCATCAGTCTCCTTTCAGTCGTCAGTAAACTAATGCAAGGAGTAATGAACAGCAGCATCGAACAACATGCACTCACCAACAATCTGTTTACCAATACCCAGTTCTGGTTCCAATCATGCCTAGAATTCTGGCCTATAACTCCAGGACATTAAGGCAGGAGTTTTTTCAGAGAAGTGTCTTCCACCTATCATCTCCAGTGACTTTTCCTCTCCATTGTAACACCAGGAGTGGGACTGTTCACTGATAATTTCACAACTCCTCAGATAATGAAGTAATGTCACCTAGATATCAGCTATCAAGTGGCATGTTAAAGTTGCAATACATAAGTATTTTGTTCTGAACATCTCAAACAAGCTATGCTTCCTTGACCTTTAACTGCACCAGTTCTCCAATGTTAGAATATGGTGAATTGTTATTCAACATATTCATGCTGTGTCTGTAAGGGCAGGGCAGGAGGTGGGCACAGTCCTCCTGAACCCTCAAAGTCTTTCCACCATCTACAAGGCCCAAATCAGAGGTGTGATGGAATGCTCACTATGCATCTAGACACATAAGGCATAATTGTCAAGAATCTACCAACTTCTAGATTGGACCTGTTTGATTGATTAATGCTCAAGCTACTGGACTCATTGCTCATTGATTCACAGTCGCTATAGTATATACAATCTACAGAACGTTGTATAGTAACTCAATGTTACGTTGTTAACGCCACCCTCCCCTGTGACCTCTACCATCAGGAAAAGCAAGATTAGCATAGTTATGGGTACAGCATCACTTCAATGTCATATATCACCTTGATTTGAACAATATTGTTTAGTCCACCATCATTTCTAGGTCAGAGTCCTGAAACTCCTAGCCAACACCATTGTGTGGTTACCATTAGCACAACTGCAGCAATTCAAGGAGAAGGCCTACTACCACCACTTTGGAGGAATGGAGATGGATGATAAATATAGCCTGTCCTCTACCTAAAAAGTAATAGGAAGCACTAAAAAAATTGAACGGACTTACCATAATTCCATTTGTAGTCTCTTGGCTGACGTTCTTCAAATCAGCTACAATAAATGCCACCAGGTAAGTGCTCATTTTTACACTTTTCACAAATGCGTCTTGATACAGTCCGTTGGCAAGTGACGTTGTGTCATCCTACAACAGATTTCAGATATATATTGAGAACATCTGCAGTGTTTAAATCAGATTTTGCTGTTTTAAAGAAAATTTAGCTTGCCAAGAGGAATATATTGCTTGCATTTACTTCATGTTAAAATTGGTATTTTGTGTACAGTGCTAGAGAATTGCAATCAGCTGGAGAACTAAGTTGAAGTCCACGCTGGAATGGAGGAGAGGCGATGCAGCATCTTTTCACACCTGCCTGCAGAGATCTGCTGCAGCTCAATTTACTCCTCTACACCTTCATTTTTTCAGGAAAAGTACAAGGAAAAGCAAAGAAATGTTTACCATTTAATAGCTGTTTCCAAAGAGTACCTTTGGAATTCAGTTGTTTTTGTGAATTCTCACTGAGTTCTCTTCAGTGTTACAAGCAGCAAGCAATAACAATTCATCATAAGAATACATCAGTTTTAGACTTTTTTTGGTAAACCTAGTGCCTGCCACACATAAACATAAAAGCATGTAAGCATGTAGGTGCAGCAGGCAGTAAGGGAGACAAATGGTATGTTGGCCTTCATAGCGAGAGGATGCGCGTACAGGAGCAGGGATGTCTTGCTGCAATTATACAGGGCCTTGGTGAGACCACACCTGGAATAGTGTGTGCAGTTTTGGTCTCCTTATCGGAGGATGGTTTTGTTATACAGAGGGCGCAGTGAAGGTTTACCAGACTGATTCCTGGCATGACAGGGCTGACATATGAGAAAAGATTAAGTCGGCTAGGAAAGTATTCGCTGATGAGGGGGATCTCATAGAAACCGTGGTGATATGCCTACGCGTTATTATAGTTGGATGGTGTGTGACCTCCAACCAGCAGGTGGCGGTGCAGAAACACCATGCGGTCTCTAGACCAAGGTCATGTGACCTGTGACTCTGATATAAAGGGAGACACATCCGGCCATTGTCAAAAGAAGATTGAGAGGGTAATGTGAATGGTCAGTGCTAGGTGCAAGTTCCAGAGGGGTAGTTAGCAGACTGCATGATAACGTGCTCTATATCAGATTGCTACCTTACCACACGAGAATCAATAAAAGATTCTGGTTTGGACAAGTCAAAGTGTTTGGTGGATTCCTTCGTAAAGTATAAAGGACCAAACACAACAGAAACAAATAAAATTCAAACAGGAGTAGACGGGGTAGATGCACAACCGATGTTCCCGATGGTGGGGGTGTCCAGAACCTGGGGTCATAGTCTGATGATACAGGGTAGACCGTTTAAGACAGAGATGAGGAGAAATGTCTTCACCCAGGGAGTGGTGAGCCTGTGTAAATCGTTTAGCACAGTATCACAGTGGTTAGCACTGATGCTTCACAGCTCCAGGGTCCCAGGTTCGAATCCCGGCTTGGGTCACTGTGTGTGGAGTTTGCAAGTTCTCTCTGTGTCTGCGTAGGTTTACTCCGGGTGCTCCGGTTTCCTCTCACATTTCCCGAAAGACGTGCTGTTAGGTGAATCGGAATATTCTGAATATTCCCTGTGTACCCGAACAAGTGCCGGAATGTGGCGACTTGGGGCTTTTCACATTAACTTCATTGCAGTGTTAATGTAAGCCTACTTGTGACAATAAAGATTATTATATTTAAGGTCAAAACATTGTGGGCATGATTCTCCATCAGCGGGATCATCCGTTTCGTTGGCAGCTCACTCACGCCCGCAGATTTTCCGATGGCGTGGGGGTACCCACAATAGGAAACCCCATTGGCCGGCTGTCGGAACGGAGGATTCTGCTGCTGGCGGGGGTGCGCCGCACCAGAAAATGGGTGCATCGAGACGGAGAATTTTGCCCTGTATGTTTTCAAGAAACAGTTAGATATAGCACTTGGGTTGAACGGGATCAAAGGATATGATGGGGAGGGGAGGGTTGAAGAGGATCAAAGGATATGATGGGGAGGGGAGGGGACGGGGAAAGAGGAGGTGGGATCAGGCTATTGAGTTGGATGATCAGCCAGGATTATAATGAATAGCGGAGTAGACTCAAAGGGCCAAATGGCCTCATGCCGCTCCTATTTTCTACGTTTCTACGTAAACCTACCATTCGTTGCGTAGAGACACAGCCAATTGTAGACAACTCAGATACTCTAATACAGGTTAACCAAAATCACTTTTTAAAGAGACAAGTAGTCAGAGGAATTTAACCAATTAAAACTGCATACCCTGCCAGCAGGTAAAAGATTTTGCTGCTGGTCTAGTCAGAAACACACTGATTAATGGATTAGTGGAAAGTGGAAAGACTCCCAGCCTCCAGTGATAAATCGAGTCCCCAAAATCCCATTGGCAGCACCCTGAAGCATTGCAGACCGGCTTTTCTCAGGTATCAGGGGCGGGATTCTCCCCTACCCGGCGGGGCAGAGTGGCGTCAACCACTCCGGCGTCGGGCCGCCCCAAAGGTGCGGATTTCTCACATTGAGGGGCTAGGCCCACGCCGGAGCGATTGGCACCATGCCGACTGGCGGCAAAACCGGCGCCAACGGCCTTTGACGCCCGCCGCCCAGCGCCGGGGCTGGCCGAAAGGCCTTCGCCGGTTCGCGCATGTGCCGGTGCGTCAGCTGCCGCTGACGTCACCACCGGCGCATGAGCGCTGGGGAATTCTCTTCCGCCCCCAGGATCCCGGGGGCCCGCTTGCGCCGCCGATCCCGCCGCCACCAGAGGTGGTTCAAACAACGGCGGCGGGATTGACCTCTCAGCGGCGGGACTTCGGCCCTTCGCGGGCCGGAGAATCGCCGCAGGGGGCTCGCCGATTGGAGGGGCGTGATTCCCGCCCCCGCCAATTCCCGGGTGGCGGAGAATCTATGCCACGGCGGGGGCGGGATTTTCGCCTGCCCCGGTTGATTCTCCGACCCTGCGGGGTGTCGGAGAATTTCGCCCCAGATTAGAGTCTGTTAACAAGAGCGGATCTAACCACCGCCCCTTGACATTCAATGAAATTACCATCGTTGAATCCCCCAGAATTAACAGCCTGGGGGGCTACCATTGATCAGAAACTGAACTGGACCAGCCATATTAATACTGTAGTTACCACAGCAGGTCAAAGGTTAGAAATCCTATTGCCAAGTAACTGACCTCCTGACCCCCTCAAAGCCTGTCTACAAGGCACAAGTCAGGAGTTAATGGAATACTTTGGATTTGTCTGGATGTGTGCAGTTCCAACAACACTCCAGAAGCTGAACACCATCAGGGCAAAGCAACCCACTGATTGTTACACTTTCCACAAACATTCAATTCCTCCACCACTGACGAACAGTGGCACCCGTGTGTATCATCTACAAAATGCACTGCAGAATTCGACAAGGTTCCTTGGGCAGCACCTTCCAAAGCGACAACCATTACCATTTAGAAGGACAAGAGCAACGGATACCTGGGAACACCACCACTAGTACGTTCCCCTCCAAATCACTCACCACCCCAACTTGGAAATACATCGCCGCTCCTTCACTGTCGCTGGGACAAAATCCTGGAACTCCCTCCCTAGCAGCACCGTGGGTGTACATACATCTCAGGGTCTGCAGCGGTTCAAGAAGACAATAAAGATTTCCTAAAAAGTACAGTTAATGCAGAGGAATTTGGTGCAATAACCATCACTAGGGAACGGTACTGAATAAACTGATGGGATTATGGGCAGATTGACTCGGGGACCTGATGGCCTGCACCTTGGGGTATTAAGGGAGGTGGCAGTGAAGATAATGGATGCATTGGTTATGATATTTCAAAATTCCTTGGATTCTGGAAGGTTCTCAGAGAATTGGAAACACGCTAATGTGACGCCCCTATTCAAAAAGGGAAAGAGGCAAAAATGAGGAAACTATAGACCAGTTAGCTTGTCCTCTGTGGTGGGGAAGTTGCTGCAATCAATCATTGAGGAGGAGATGACTGAACATTTGGAAAGACAAAGCTCAATTCACCATTGTCAGCATGGTTTTATGAAGGGTAAATCATGCTTGACAAACTTGCTTGAGTCCTTTGACAACGTATCTAGCAAGGTGGATAATGGGGAACCTGTGGATGTGGTATATCTAGACTTCCATAAAGCGTTTGATAAAATGCTGCAGAAAAGACTGATCCAGAGTCTCGCAGGGGATTGGGGGTAGAGTACTAGATTGAATTGAGGATTGGCTGAATAACAGAAAGCAGAGGGTCGGGATAAATGGGTCCTTCTCCGACCGGCGAACTATAACTCGCAGGGTGCCACAGGGGTCAGTCCTCGGACCTCAATTGTTTCCAATCTATATAAATGATCTGTAAGCAGGAACAGAGTGCAACATAGCAACATTTGTGGATGATACTAAAATAGGTGGGAAAGCAGGCAGTGAAGAGAAGATAAATATTTTACAAATGGATATATATATACTGGGAGATTGGGCCAAAATTTGACAGATCGAGTTTAATGTAGATTAAGTGTGAGGTTATCCATTTTGGTCAAAAAATAGAAAAGTAAATTATCTAAATGGAAAGCAGATTCAAGATACGTCTGGGCAAAGGGATCTGGGTGTCTTTGTTCATGAATCGAAAAAAAGTTGTTTTGCAGGTACAGCATGTAATTAAAAAAGTAAATGGAATGTTAGTGTTTATTGCAGAAGGACTGGAGTATAAGTAGAGAAGTATTGTTGCAATTGTATATGTTGGTGAGTCAACATCTGAAGTATTGTGTCCAGTTTTGGTCTCCTTACTTGAGGAAGGATGTGGTGGCATTGGAGGCAGTTCAGAGGAGGTTCACCAGATTGATTTAGGGAATGAAAGGGTTGACATGTGAGGAGAGGTTAAACAGCTTGGGCTTATGTTAGAAGGATGAAAGAGGATCTGACCAAGGTGTGTAAAATACTAAAAGGGATTGATAAATAAACATAGATAAAATGTCCCTCCTTGTGGGGCAATCCAGAACGAAAGGTGATGGATATAGGTTCAAAGATGCTAGATTTAGAACTGAGATGAGGAAGAACTACTTCTTGCAGATGGTGGTGAATTTGTGGAACTCGCTGCCCCATAGAGCAGTGGAATCGGAGTCCTTAAATGGTTTCAAGAAAGAGATAGATACATTTCCGATAAGGTTAAAGCGTTATGGAGAACAGGTGGGGAGGTGGATTTGAGACCAGGAAGAGGTCAGCCATCATCTGATTGAATGGCGGAGCAGGCTTGAAGGGCTGAATTACTTACTTCAGCTCCTAATTCCTATGTCCTATGTTCCTAAGGCAACTTACCGCCACCTTCCGAAGGGCAACTAGGAATGTGCAATAAATGTTGGCCTAACCAGCGATGTCCACATCTCATAAATTAATAATTTTTAAAAACTGAATGAAGGAAGGGTTCAGTGATTATACCTTTCAAACACTAAATAGTTAGCATCCATTAGATTAATTTTGCATAAATTACTTTATTAAGGATTGGGATGAATTATAGGAAGAGTACCGAGTAATCATTATTAACCATTAAACATGTGTTTTTAGGACCTAGCAGTAAGAAGTAATCAATAGTGAAATAATCCAGTGTGCTGCTTCTGTTGTTCTGTTTCTCACAGACAAACAGCACAGGAAGTTGTGATTGTACATAGCTGTCCGGTCGAGCATCCTGGCATCAATCACGGATTGCTTCCAATTCTATTGGTTGAGGTTTAAACATTGCTTGCAATTCTATTAGTTGAAGTTTAAACATAGCAGCTTCAGGGATTGGATCAAAGTCGACTGGGGCGGGCTATTGACTTTTGAATGTTGTATATGTGTTGAGTTCATGCCATTGTTCTGTAGAAGGATCTTGGCAGCTTTCCAGGTCTTATCTCGCATGTCTATGAAATCAGGCTTGTAGGAATTAAACAGTCTTCAGATTGCTGGTGTGTATGCTGTTCTTTGTACTGAGTTGAGTCATAGGAGAAAAGCCCACGTGGAATCTGACTCAATACACAGGCCTTGAAACCGCTCCAACACTGAACAAGGCAGTTCTGTAGCCACCTGGGGTGACCACTGCCCAAACACAAAATGGAAGATTGCAAGGAATGCAGGGAAAATGGACATGTTGTAAAAAGCAAGCAGCCTGCACAGCGCTTGCATATTTGGACTGCTGCAGAAACCAGTTTTTGCTGCTGCTGAAACCAGATAACGATATGAAAAGAAACAGTTAGCATATTAATGAGGCTATACTGGGCGATCCCCAGGCACAAAAGACACAAGTTAACACTAATCGATACATTGAATGGAAGGCCAGACTTTTTGGCGCCAAAGCCCAAAACAATGAGTCCCAAGAACCGCCCCAGTGATCGAGATACTATCCAGTTATTGGGGAATTCAAATCAATCGATTGGGAAGAGACCCAATCGATTGCGAGAGTATAGAGGGTCCGCCCAGGTGGGCGCAAGATCCTGAGAGGAGTATAAAACAGAGACCCCGACCCCAGCTCACTCTCTCTGTCAGCCTCTCCTTGACCAGCTAGCCCTCCCAGCAGAACACCGTTGCAGCAGAAGAACCTTGTGCAGGAGAGGTCTGGACAGAAGCTGCCAGCAAGTAAGTCACAATGCACGCTACGGGAATAGACACTCCTGACCCCTTTAGACCATAACCACTGGAAGCCTGCGGACGCTGGACAAAGCTAGAAGCCGTTGTTCCCTGATCCGGCACTCCCCTTATCCAGATAAGTATTTGGCCTAGTAGTGGTAGGATTAGCCTAGTCTTATAGTTTATATGCATGATTAGTAGATTACTGTAATATAATAAACGTGTCTTGTTTGAACTTACTAATTGGTGTATGGATTTATTGCTTTGAACTTGAACTTGAAACTTGTGGCGATATCTTAACGATACCTGGCGACTCCAAAGCTAACGAACGAAACAGAGCCAAATTGAGTATTAAGCACACTCACCCAGAACGAGCAACAGTTCCCAAATCTCATCACAGACTATGATCCTGGAGTCAATCACTATCTAATAATTAGACAATTGGGAGATGTGTCTGATCACACAATAGGAACTTGTGTTGAGCAGCATAGTTGAACAATACAAATCACCAGAAAACGATCGAGACACCTCTGCTATGACAATAGAATTGAACATTTAGTTATGTGTTAGTGAAGATAGGCTGTATGTTGGAATTCACAATCGAACAAGAATCTCCAATTATTCCACATGCAAAATAACAGCAGGAAACAATGATTTCTATTTTCATTTTACTGTCTGACCTCTTAAAGGGAACTAGTAAATGGGAACTCCCAACAGAATTCCCTCCCATTTTATTTTAACCACTGCAATGCATTCAATTTTGCATCTCCCTATTTTCTGACACCCCCAGCCTAACTCAGTGGCTAAAAAAAGTTCTTCTTCGGCATTCCACTTCTCAGCAGGGAAACGCATCTCAGGCCAACAGAGAAACTGGAAGAAAGAAAATGTACGATATAGCACCACAGAAGAGTTTGAAGAAGTTGAATGAACAAGATGCTTTGAAGTTCATGTTTTAAAAGGCTTAAATTTAGAGAGAGCACCTTGGACACATAGACTTTTAAAAATAAATGTATTACGAGTACACACAATGCCAAATATTGGTGTGTCAATATAATAGACACGCTGTCTATCAATGTTCAGGAAGTGTCAGTTTCAGAGGAAGTACAGTTTGTGGTTTGATGTGCAGGGGAATGGATACATATCTTTAGCCCAGTACTACTTTGAGTCCAAATGCAGAGAAGATTAAGAGATATGTTTCCATCAGAAATATACGTCTTAGATCGCATGGCACAATGTCTTCCTCCGCATTCTAATGGGAGGCAGAGACAAGGGGGAAGCAAAAAGTAATGCAATCTATCCAGGGATGTTAGGTATCTATTATCTGATTTAGATTCCCCAACTGTTTCACAGAGCTTTCATTCTGCATCACTTAGAACAGTGGATAAAAGCTAATTTCTGTGGATGCTGGAATCTGAAACGAAAGAGAAAGTGCTGGAAAACCTCAGCAAGTCTGGCAGCATCTGTAGGGAGAGAAAAGAGCTAACGTTTCGAGTCCAATGACTCTTTGCCAAAGCTTTGTCAGCAGCATCTATATGTGGTTAACTGTATTTAAAAGCAATGCATCATCTGTCTCACTAGTCACTTTGTTCAAGATTCTAGCATGACGTCAATCAGGACCTGGAGATTTGTCAGCCCGCAGCTCCAACAATTTGCTCAATACCATTTTCCTGGTGATTGTAGTTTTCCTGAGTTCCTCCCTCCCTTCCAATTTCTGAGTTGTAACTATTTCTGGGATGCTACTTGAATCCTGCTTAGTGAAGACCGATGCAAGATAACTTCAATTCACCTGTCATTTCCTTACTTTTCATTATTAATTCCCCAGGTTCACTTTCTACAGGACCAACACACACTTTGTGAACTCTTTTTTATTTAAATATCTATTGAGACTCTTATTACCTGTCTTTATATTTCTTTTTTTAAAATAAATTTAGAGTACCCAATTCATTTTTTCCAATTAAGGGGCAATTTAGTGTGGCCAAACCACCTAGCCTGCACATCTTTGGGGTTGTGGGGGCGGAACCCACGCGGGGAGAATGTGCAAACTCCACACGGACAGTGACCCAGAGCCGGGATCGAACCTGGGACCACGGCGCCGTGAGGCAGCAGGGCTAACTCTCTGCGCCACCGTGCTGCCCTGTCTTTATATTTCTGGCTAGCTTTCACTCATACTTCAATGTTTCCCTCCTTATTAATCTTTTTGTCCTTCTTTGCTATTCTTTATATTCTGTCCAATCTTCTGGCCTGCCAATCATCTTTTGCGCAACTATATGCTTTTTCTTTAAGTTTGATACTGTCTTTGACTTTTCTCCCCCTGTGTGGCGTTTTCACATTGGCTTCATTGCAGCGTTGATGCATGCCTACATGTGACAATAAAGATTATATCATTATTTTTAAGTTAACCATGGATGGTGGGTCCTCACCTTGGAATTTTTCACTCTTTGGAATATTTATCCTGTACATTCTAAAATATTGCTTTAAGTGTCTGCCACTGCATCTATTGACCTATGCTCCAACCTTATTTGCCAGTTCACTTTAGCCATGTTTACTTTCATGCCCTCATAATTGTCCTTATTTAAGTTCAAAATACTAGTCTTGAACCCATTCTTCTCTCCCTCAAATTGAATGTAAGATTCAATCATAATATATTCGCTGCTCCCTAGGTATGCCTTCACCATGAGGTTATCATATCTTATTGCACAATATCATTTTTATTGCTGTATAAAAATTAATACAATTTCAGTATTCATATGTGCATGGCGTTTCTCAACCTGTTTATTTGTTGGCAAAATGGCATGGAGAGTAAAGATGCTTTACTTCTTTGGTCAATGCTTATTGTTTGCCCGCTAAAAGAAGATGGGTGCAATGTGGGTTAAAATCTCCAGGTGCAAGCACCATGGAAAAACTGCAACAGCATTATGGAGAAGAGAGCTGTCAGCTCGACCACTGCTCCACGATAGTGGGGGAAAAGCAAACTATTGATTAATGAGATGATCTGGAGGGGTATGTCATAGTAAATTGAAAGCAGCATCAAGCTATGACCTACAGATAAGAGTATAAGAGCAGTTCTGGTGTGTCTCGCTGCATGAATCAACATTCTCAGCAATCACGCTGCTAAAGTCAAAATACCACTCACAACTGGACATAATGTAGAATTTGCACTAGGGTATACAGAGTTTGATCAAGATTACCAAATGAAAAAGGTTGCCAGATGGTAGAAGTTTTTTTTTTACACAAGCGTATACATCAAGTATGACAGCCCTGTACTGTGTGCAAGGTGTTTTGTTTTACTACAAATAAGCATTTGTGGTTAGAATGCGGCCAGCATAACTACCCTTGTGACTAGTTAGATACTTGTACTGGACAATACTAATCTAGACATTCATTGTTATCTTCTTTCAAAAATAATTAGCAGAAATAAATTTTGATCAGTCGGCAAAGCCAAATTAATACCAGAATCCGAGCAGTAGTTCTGCCTCTTACTGCATTGTTTTAAAATTGCTACTATCTTTATTCAAATCCATTGAAATGGTGTCTCAAAACTGCTCAATGGGCTCTATCACAAAAGTGTGGCGATGGAGGTGAGAAAGGGTATTTTTGTCTTAACTGATGATAGCGAAAGATTAAGAGTCTCTTCGGAGAAATTGGCTTCCCCATCTTATTCTCTCATAGCAAATTCTTCAAATCTAATTTACATTTCTTCCAGTGACAAATCCATGATTGAGACAATTCACTGTTTGCAAACTCCTATCAGTTTCTTGGAACGTATAGGCGCTATTGTGCTCACTTGGTCTAGCGTCGACGTGGGGTGTACCAGTATAGATCGTTGGTGATGTGCACACCTAGGTATTTGAAGGGTATTTGAAGCTGTCAACCATCTCCATCTCGGCATCACTGATGCAGACAGGGGTGTGTATGATACTTTGCTTCCTGAAGTCAATGACTAGCTCTTTAGTTTGCTGACATTGAGGGAGAGATTGTTGTCGTTACACCACCCCACTCGGTTCTCTATCTCCCTCCTGTACTCTTGACTCATCATTATGCAAAATCCGACCCACTATGGTCGTGTCATCAGCAAAATTGTAGGTGGAATTGGTGCCAAATTTGCCACACAATCATGTGTGTATAGAGAGTATAGTAGAGGGCTAAGTACGCAGCCTTGCAGGGCCCTGGTACTGAGGACTATCATGGAGGAGGTGTCATTGTTTATCCATATTGATTGTGGTCTATGGGTCAAGAAGTAGGGAGAGGTTGAAGATGTCCGCGAATATATCCGCCAATGGCCGTCCAGGATCTGCGTGCACGACCAGCGGGTCAAGAAGGCAAACAATGCTGACCTAGCCAGCGAAGCCCACATCCCGTAAAATATATATATTTTTTAAAGTGCACAAAATACACTATTGGAAAGATACTTCAGTGTAGAAATTCCACTTCCTCCATCCATTCTTTCAGAACTTAATAATTTCTGCTGGTTACAAGGAAATGTTGGAAATATGACATTTGCAAATAGAAGAGACGAGTTAAATTCTTTGGTTTCTATTTTCTTTTACAAGTGATAGGGATTGCCATCATTTCCAGATTTTGTCCCTGGTGTATGGGTTGGAGTCTGTCGTAAAGTGGGTAGTGTGGTCCAGGAGAGGTGATGGTGAGAGGGATAGACACCAAGTTGCTTTTATAGTTATTCTCGAAATTAATTCCTGATGAGATACTGTCAAAGGAAAGTGCCGAGAAGAGGCGGACATCTCACCTGGATAGAGAGAAGGAAAATAAGAAGGGCCAGCCAATCTGAACTACTTTTGCACACTAGTGATAAACTAAACAACACCTTTAGGGGAACACTTAAACAGTGAAAATGTGAGGGAGGGAAATTCATGGGGAAAAACAAACATAACCTAACAGACCCTATTTTGAGCATGTAGATGAAAATAAACTATCCCCGCACTTTCCGATACTTATAAAGTTTTCAGATGCCAAATATTCTAATCATTATTACCAGAAATCACAACAGCTCTGGTATTTGCACAATTAGGCCTTCAGATATAATGGGAGCGATTCTCCCAAAAACTGACTAAGTGTCATTTAGGGTGGGAATGCCAGTGAGACTCCATCAGCTGTTCCGGGGCTATAGCCATCGTAATCCATCCACAGAGTCATCTATTTTGAGCTTGGAGAGATTCTCATTGTAGTCTCCCACACTCAATTGTTTCTGGAGTGGTGACCTAAAGACACCAACAAGACCAGCTCCTCAGAGATAGGGGTGGCACGAAGGGTGGCCCGATCTCAACGATAAATTGAAGCTCACCCTTGGAGTGAGGACATAAAGACACCGATAAGACGAGTTCCTCATAGATCGGGGCACCACTGGTAAAGGGTGCCCCGTTCTCAAGATTAAATTCAAGGTCCCCCACGACCCCACTTACTGACTCTTCCACAAACTTGGGCAACACTATCAATCCCTTCAGGCCCCCCCCTTTTGGTCATGACCCCCCTCAAGCCTCCATGGCACCCTGGCACTTACTCCTGGCACCAACAGGTTCGCATTGCCAGGGTGCAGTGCCTGTTCCAGGCCACCTGGGGACTCCAAAGGCCTCCGAGCCCCAGAAGTGACTATCAAGTCCAGTCTCCCTTTTTGGAGGGTTGGTGAATCCCAGAAGCTGGAAGACTATTGCTTTGAATAAGCTGAGCATATTTAAATTAGTTTAGAGTTATTAAATGTGCAAGTTCGGTACACGGTAGCGAGGGCATGAACCAGATCGCGACGGGTGCCGCGGGCTGGGAGTATCGAGCTTCGTTCGGTGCCTGGTGGGAACCCCGTTAAGGGGATCTCCCACTAATTCTCCAGAAATAATGGGAGGTGCACCAGGCGCAACAATTTGGGGGTGGGGGGGGGAGCTAGAATCATGCCCAATTTTTCACCTCTCCGCGTATTAGTCGTTTGTTCTGTACTAATCACTTGTTACTCCCAGTTTTATACTCGAAGGAATGCATTAACTAGAGAGCCATGATTAATTTAGATGGATTACTTATAACAGTCCACAATTTCCCCCTAATCAAATCAAAAGAAGCCAGTTCTGTGAAATGCACTGTAACAGCAATTAAAGCTAACAGCATAATTCACACGCAAGTAGGGTAGTAGCTTCAGTTCTCATTTTTAAATGAACATGCAGTCACATCGCAAATAGAAAGCAACTATTGCAAGTTCTGAAAACCAAACAAAAACAGAAATGGCTAGAAACAACAGGTCAATATGCCACACTGATGCAAGTTGTTATTACTGAATGCATGAATCTGTTGATGCCTATTTGCTCATGAAATGCTGTTATCAAACTCTCACTGAAATAAATGTTCTAGAACAGTCATGTACCATCCTATTTCAATGTAGCATGGTGTAAGGGATTAAGAATTGAATAATATAAATCAATACCAAAAATCACTGAAAGACATACACGAATGAAATAAAAATGATGGGATTAAAGTGTAGGCTCGCTTCTCATTCCAAAGGTATCAATCGTTATAAAGATATTGTCTGGTGTCAGGAGTCTTCAGGCACCTTGTTCAAGTTGGCACCTTGCAACAGAATCCAAATGAGTACCAAGATTACTCGACATCACCAAAGAAATTAACATTACAGCAAAACACATCTCAGCCTCATGTGACGTTTAAACATGTTCTTTAAGAAACCTTCCTGCTGACTTCCGGTGGCGGCGATGTCCGAGTGAGCCGCACATTCGGTGGGCTCTCACTCCGGCCGGCTGGAACAGCTGTTTCCCCGCGATAGCGGGACTACGGAGGCGGCAGAAAGGCTGCCTGGAACAGAGGAGGAGAGCGGGCTGCAGAGGATGTAAGTGTGGAGGCCAGCAGGTGAGGAAGAAGGAGAGAGAGAGAGAAGGAGGAAGCTGACCTGCAGGTTAAGATGGCGGACCCACGGACCTTCCTTCCTCCAGGACAAAGGGAAAAAGAAAAAGTTTGGAGTTGCTGAGGAGGGACAGCTTGGACCCACTTCAGATGCCCAAGAGGTCAAATTGAAGGAGCTGGGCGAAGGAAAGCGGCAGCGGAGGCGCTGAGGAGCGGGCTGCGGCATATGGAACAGCGGGATTCCAGAAGGCAGAAGAAGAAGGAGAAAAAGGGACAGAGACAAGGACCGGAAGAAAATTACCTGGGACCTAAGATGGCGGACACACGGAACCCGGACTCAGCAATCCAGCTGGCGCTGGATAACATGCTCCAGGTAATGAAGTCCAGTTTTGAAGCGCTGAAGCGGGACAGCTTGGACCCAATCCAGAAAGCGGTGGATCAGCTGAACCAGAGGATGGACGCCCAGGATGTTAAAGTTAAGGAGCTGGGAGAAGCGGTGGAGGAGCAGGCGGATGCGCAAACGGTTGCAGCGCTAGAAGTGGACGGCCTGAAAGAGCGGCAGAGAAGACTGCTGGACAGAGTAGAGGAGCTGGAGAATAGAGTCCGCAGGAACAATCTGAGGATGGTCGGCCTCCCGGAGGGGGCGGAGGGAGCTGATGCTGCAGCGTTTGTAGCAGACCTGCTGAAGCAGCTGATGGGGGCTGAAGCCTTTCCGCGACCGCTGGAGCTGGAGGGGGCACACAGGGTGCAGGCAAGGCAGGGGCGGCTGGGCGGACCCCCCCGCCCGATGGTGATTAGGTTCCACAGGTTCGTGGACAAGGAGCGGGTGCTGCAGTGGGCAAAGAGCGCCAGGAGCAGCACGTGGAATAACAGTGTGCTCCGCATCTATCAGGACCTAAGCCAGGAGGTGGCTCGGCGGCGAGCAGCCTTTAAGAATGTCAAGGAGGTGCTGTTCAGGAAGCACGTGAAGTTTGGTCTGCTGTTCCCAGCTCGGCTATGGGTCACGCACCAGGGTCAACACCACTACTTTTCCGAGCCCGAAGAAGCGATGGATTTTGTGAGGGACCTGGGGATGGTCCCGAAAGGAGGCCCTAAGGACACGAGTTAGGGCCCGAGGATTTCTGTGGGGAGGAACGCCGAATGTGCCTGGACTGCTGCTCAACGGTTTGCTGGGCCAATGGGGCCAAACGGAACATTTGAGACTCTTTCCTTTGTTCATGGACATTTATGTGCTTTTTCTCTTTTTTCTATGTTTTTTCCCTTTTTTTTTCCTGTTTGGGCTTTTTGTGCAGCTCGCGGAAGACACTGGAGCCGGCTTGCCCCAGTGGGTGGGGAGGAGGGCGGGGAAACAAGGGGAATGGGACAGGAAGGCGCCGGAGTGTTGAGTCACCGGGCTAGCAGATTGGCTAGTCAAGGAAGTCAGATGGGGGGGAAAGCTATAGCCAGTAGATGGCAGGGGTGGGGGTATCGGGGGATGGGGTTAGGGGAGGGGGGGGTTGTTCTGCTGACGGGAGAGGGACTTGAAATAGGCACTGGAAAGGAGGTCGAGGGTGGAGGCAGCTATAGGGCGGGCCAGGAAGGGCGCGACGCACGGGTCAGGGGCCGGCCCGAGAAAGGCTATGGCTGACCGGCGGGGTGGGGGGGGTGGGATGTGCCCCCCGACCAGGCTGATCACCTGGAACGTCAAGGGACTGAATGGGCCGGTTAAGAGGGCGCGGGTGTTCGCGCACTTGCGGGCCCTGAGGGCGGACGTAATTATGTTGCAGGAGACACATCTGAAAGTGTCAGACCAGACCAGGCTAAGGAAGGGCTGGATTAGCCAGGTCTTCCACTCGGACTTGGACTCGAAGTCCAGAGGGGTGGCAATCATGATCAACAAGCGTGTGCAATTTGAGGCAGAGGGCATATCCGCAGACAGGGGGGGCAGATACCTGATGGTACGGGGCAGGCTGGAGGGGAGAAGAGTGGTGCTGGTGAATATATATGCCCCGAACTGGGATGACGTGGACTTCATTAAAAGAGTGCTGGGGAAGATCCCGGACTTGGATTCTCGCAGGCTAATAATGGGAGGGGACTTTAACATGGTCCTTGACCCGACTTTGGATCGGTCGTGTCCCAGAACAGGTAGGCTCTCAGCAATGGCAAGGGAGCTGAAAGGGTTTATGGAGCAAATGGGGGCAGTGGACCCCTGGAGGGAGGGACAGCCAACAGGAAGGGGCTACTCGTTCTACTCGCACGTCCACAAAGTATATTCCAGGATAGATTTCTTTGTGCTAAGCAGGGACTGTAGGGGGGAGGTAAAGAACACGGAATACTCAGCAATTACCATTTCAGACCATGCCCCGCATTGGGTGGACCTGCAGTTCGGGGGAGCGAGGTATCAACGCCCGCAATGGAGGCTAGATGTGGGACTGCTGTCGGAGGAGGGGATCTGCGAGAGGCTTCGGAAATGTATAAAAAATTACCTGCAGGTGAATGACACTGGGGAGGTCTCAGCGGCGACCGTGTGGGAGGCGCTAAAGGCAGTAGTGCGGGGGGAGCTGATTTCAATTGGGGCCCATAGAGCCAAGGCAGACCGGGCAGAGATGGATAGATTGGTCAGGGAAATGGGCCGGATAGATGAAGAGCACGCGGAGTCCCCGGGGGAGGTTTTGCTCAGGGAAAGGCAGAGGCTACAGGCGGAACTGGGGGCACTATCCACGAGCAGGGCCGTGGAACAGCTTAGGAAGGCGAGGGGAGTGGTGTACGAGTATGGGGAAAAGGCTAGCAGACTGTTAGCGCAGCAACTTAGGAGGAGGGAGGCGGCCAGGGAAATAGGTAGAGTGAGGGACGAGGGGGGGCACAAAGTGGAGGATCCGGCAGAATTGAATAGGGTATTCCGGGACTTCTATCGTAAGCTGTATACTTCGGAGCCGCCAGAAGAACCGGAGGGGATGAAAAGGTTTCTGGATGGGTTAACATTCCCAACAGTTGGGGGGGGGCGAGTGGAAGAGCTGGGGGCCCCGATTAGAGTAGAGGAGGTATTGGGGGGCCTAAAGGCCATGCAGTCGGGGAAGTCCCCGGGGCCGGATGGATACCCAGTAGAGTTTTATAGGAAGTTCTCTGAGCTGGTGGGCCCGGTCTTGGCGAGGGTTTTCAATGAGGCAAGGGACAGAGGGACCCTGCCGCCGACGATGTCACAAGCCACCATATCTCTGATATTAAAGCGGGGTAAAGACCCGGAGGTGTGCGGGTCCTACAGGCCAATCTCCCTGATTAATGTAGATGCCAAGCTCCTGGCAAAGGTACTGGCGGGTAGAATGGAGGACTGTGTACCGGAGGTGATTGGGGAGGATCAAACGGGGTTCGTGAAAGGTAGGCAGCTGGCGGCCAATCTGAGGAGATTGCTCAATGTGATAATGATGCCCCCGGCGGGTAGAGAGGTGGAGGTAGTGGTGGCTATGGACGCCGAGAAGGCCTTTGACCGGGTGGAGTGGGAATATCTATGGGAGGTGCTCGGACGGTTTGGGTTCGGGGAGGGATTGGTGGATTGGATCAAATTATTATATCAGGCCCCGAGGGCCAGCGTCAGGACCAACAGAGAAGTGTCGGAGTACTTTAGGTTGTACCGAGGGACCAGGCAGGGCTGCCCGCTCTCCCCGCTGCTGTTTGCGCTGGCCATAGAGCCGCTGGCGATTGCGCTGAGAGCCGCAGAGGGTTGGAAGGGGATGGTGAGGGGCGGGGTTGAACATAGGGTTTCTCTTTATGCAGACGACCTGCTCCTGTACGTGTCGGACCCAGTGGCCGGGATGGGAACTATACTGGGAATGCTGAGGGAGTTCGGCCAGTTCTCAGGATACAAATTAAATACGGTCAAGAGTGAAATGTTTGTGGTACAGGCAAGGGGCCAGGAGAACAGATTGAGAGGGCTACCGTTTAGGTTAGTTGAGGAAAATTTCCGGTATTTGGGAATCCAGGTGGCGCGAGACTGGGGCAGGCTGCACAAGTTAAATTTGGCCAGGGTGGTGGAGCAAATGAAGGGAGAGTTTCGGAGATGGGATGCACTCCCGCTGTCGCTGGCAGGGAGGGTGCAGACTGTAAAGATGACAATCCTCCCTCGATTTTTGTTTATTTTTCAGTGCCTCCCGATCTTTATCCCACAGTCCTTCTTCAAAAGAGTTAACGGGCTGATCATGAGCTTTGTCTGGGCGGGAAAGTCTCCGCGGGTGAAGAAGGCGATGTTGGAGAGGAACCGCAGCGAGGGAGGGCTGGCGTTGCCGAGTCTGGTCAATTATTACTGGGCAGCCAACATCGCTATGATAAGGAAGTGGATGGTGGGTACGGGGTCTATTTGGGAGCGAGTGGAGGCGGCTTCGTGCAGGGGCTCCAGTTTGGAAGCCCTGGTCACGGCTCCTCTACCGCTGCCGCCGGCCAAGTACACCACCAGCCCGGTAGTGGTGGCGACCCTGCGGATATGGGGCCAGTGGAGGAGGCATGTGGGGGAGATGGGGGCGTCTGTCTGGGCGCCAATCTGCGACAACCATCGGTTTGCCCTCGGCAGTATGGATGGGGGGTTCCGAGTATGGCGGCGAGCAGGGGCGGGAAGGGTGGGTGATATGTTCCTGGAAGGGAGCTTCGCGAGTTTGAGGAGCTTGGAGGAGAAATTTGGGTTGGTAGGGGGAAATGATTTTAGATACCTACAGCTGCGGGACTTTGTTCGTAGACAGGTCCCATCTTTCCCGCGCCTCCCGCCAATGGGGATCCTAGACAGAATAGTCTCTGGGAGGGACGAAGGGGAGGGTAGAGTCTCAGGTATTTATAAGGTGCTCATGAGGGAGGAAGGGTCCCAGACAGAGGAACTGAAACTTAAATGGGAGGAGGAGCTAGGCGGGGAAATGGAGGATGGGCTGTGGGCAGAGGCCCTGAGTAGGGTAAACTCGACCGCGACATGTGCAAGGCTCGGGCTGATCCAATTTAAGGTCGTTCACCGGGCCCATATGACGGTGGCTCGGATGAGCAAATTTTTCGGGATAGAGGACAAATGCGCTAGGTGCGCGGGAGGACCAGCGAACCATGTGCACATGTTTTGGGCATGCCCTGAGCTGAGGGGGTACTGGGAGGGATTTGCGGGGGTCATGTCCCAGGTGCTAAAAACAAGGGTGGTGATGAGTCCAGGGGTGGCAATTTTTGGGGTTTCGGAAGACCCGGGCGTCCAGGGGGAGAAAGCGGCCGATGTGCTGGCCTTTGCTTCCCTGATAGCCCGGCGACGAATATTATTGGCGTGGAGGGACTCAAAGCCCCCGAAGACTGAGTGGTGGCTTGCGGACATGTCAAGTTTCCTGGGGATGGAAAAAATTAAGTTCGCCTTGAGGGGATCTGTGCAGGGGTTCACCCGGAGGTGGCAACCATTTATTGACTTCTTTGCGGGAGAGTGAGCGTCAGCAGGGGGGTGGGGGGAGGGGGGGGGGGGGGGGGGGGGTAGAGTAGAGTAGGAGGGAAAATATGGCGGGTAGTACGGGTGGGAGGGGAGCGGGCTTGTGCAATACGGTATGATGGAAGTATTGAAAGTACGTGGATGGTTGCACATTTTTGCCTTTTTTGCTTCCTTTCTGATGATGTCTGTAACTGTTTATAAAGCCAAAAACTACCTCAATAAAATTGTTTATTAAAAAAAAAAAAAAAGAAACCTTCCTGCTTTTCTCTTTCCTCTTCCGTTCCAAAGAACAGGGCAGCACGGTAGCACACGTGGCTAGCACTGTGGCTTTACAGCACTAGGGTCCCAGGTTCGATTCCCTGCTGAGTCACTGGCTGTGTGGAGTCTGCACGTTCTCCCCATGTCTGCGTGGGTTTTCTCCGGGTGCTCCGGTTTCCTCCCACAGTTAGGTGGATTGGCCATGGTAAATTGCCCTTAGAGTCCAAAAAGGATAGGAGGGGTTATTGGGTTATGGGGATAGGGTGGAAGTGAGGGCTTAAGTGAGTCGGTGCAGACTCGATGGGCCGAATGGCCTCTTTCTGCACTGTATGTTCTATGTATCTATGTTCTATGTACCTATGTGACTACAGCAGGCTGCTTGAACTGTCTAATCAGCTAACCCAGCTCAGGCCAGGTCTATTGTGGATTGCGCCACACTGGGGAATTCACTTAAAATTCATCTAGAATGTCTGAAGGAACTTTTGCTTTCTAAAAAAAACAGCATCATAAATACAGGGGAATAGTTCATGTTACAGTGACATGTGCAAGCACTGTGATTACAAATTTTCAATCCTAGATTTGACGGGAACTTCAAACACCGTTGTCAAGGCAAAGTGGAGCTCTCCCTTTATTCCACTGATTTTCTCCTCTTAGTGCTTCTTCTAAAGCGCCATATTGGAGATACATATCCAAGCATTATAAACTTGCCAAGTGACCACTAATGAGTTAATGAGCCTGAACAGCAAACTTGAAGGTATCATATGAAAGCCCAATTCTTTCCACATATATCCACTGTCAGCAGCATTAATGAATGGCAAACCTACAGTATTTATATTTAAAACAATGAGGCCAGCTGCATTGTTCAATGATAGAATCTGTGGTTACTCACGAGTATGTAACGATTATCTACAATTCCCCTCTCCAAAGTCTTTGCACATGCTATCACTTTCTATGTCTTGGTTTACTAAAGCAGCTGAAACACTTGTCAAGAGGAAGAAGGAGGCTAATGTAAAGATGAGACGTGATGGTTCAGTTAGGGTGCTTGAAAGTTACAAGTTAGCTAGGAATGCTCTAAAGAGAGAGCTAAGAAGAGCGAGGAGAGGACATGAGAAGTCTTTGGCAGGTAGGATCAAGGATAACCAGTTTACACTGGAGAAAGACAATGTTGTCGAGGAGAACACTCAGGTTCAGTCGACCAGGCTAGATGGAATTGAGGTTCAAAAGGAGGAGGTGTTAGCAATTTTAGAAAATTTTAGAAAATGTCAAAATAGATAAGTCCCCTGGGCCAGATGGGATTTATCCTAGGATTCTCTGGGAAGCCAGGGAGGAGATTGCAGAGCCTTTGTCCTTGATATTTATGTCGTCTTTGTCGACAGGAATAGTGCCGGAAGACTGGAGGATAGCAAATGTTGTCCCCTTGTTCAAGAAGGGGAGTAGAGACAACCCTGGTAATTATAGACCTGTGAGCCTTACTTCGGTTGTGGGTAAAATGTTGGAAAAGGTTATAAGAGATAGGGTTTATAATCATCTTGAAAAGAACAAGTTGATTAGCGATACTCAACACGGTTTTGTGAAGGGTAGGTCATGTCTCACAAACCTTATTGAGTTTTTTGAGAAGGTGACCAAACAGGTGGATGAGGGTAAAGCTGTTGATGTGGTGTATATGGATTTCAGTAAGGCGTTTGATAAGGTTCCCCACGGTAGGCTATTGCAGAAAATAAGGAAGTATGGAATTGAAGGTGATTTAGCGGTTTGGATCAGTAATTGGCTAGCTGAAAGAAGACAGAGGGTGGTGGTTGATGGCAAATGTTCATCCTGGAGTTCAGTTACTAGTGGTGTACCGCAAGGATCTGTTTTGGGGCCACTGCTGTTTGTCATTTTTATAAATGACCTGGAAGAGGGTGTAGAAGGATGGGTTAGTAAATTTGCAGATGACACGAAGGTCGGTGGAGTTGTGGATAGTGCTGAAGGATGTTATAGGATACAGAGGGACATAGATAAGCTGCAGAGCTGGGCTGAGAGGTGGCAGATGGAGTTTAATGCGGAAAAGTGTGAGGTGGTTCACTTTGGAAGGAGTAACAGGAATGCAGAGTACTGGGCTAATGGCAAGATTCTTGGTAGTGTAGATGAACAGAGAGATCTCGGCATCCAGGTACATAAATCCTTGAAAGTTGCCACTCAGGTTAATAGGGCTGTTAAGAAGGCATATGGTGTGCTAGCCTTTATAAGCAGGGGGATTGAGTTTCGGAACCACAGGGTCATGCTGCAGCTGTACATAACTCTGGTGCGGCCACACCTGGAGTACTGCGTGCAGTTCTGGTCACCACATTATAGGAAGGATGTGGAAGCTTTGGAAAGGGTTCAGAGGAGATTTACTAGGATGTTGCCTGGTATGGAGGGAAGGTCTTACGAGGAAAGGCTCAGGGAATTGAGGTTGTTTTCGTTAGAGAGGAGAAGGCTGAGAGGTGACTTAATAGAGACATATAAGATAGTCAGAGGGTTAGATAGGGTGGACAGTGAGAGTCTTTTTCCTCGGATGGTGATGACCAACACGAGGGGACATAGCTTTAAATTGAGGGGTGAGAGATATAGGACAGATGTCAGAGGCAGTTTCTTTACTCAGAGAGTAGTAGGGGTGTGGAACGCCCTGCCTGCAACAGTAGTAGACTCGCCAACTTTAAGGGCATTTAAGTGGTCACTGGATAGACATATGGATGAAAATGGAATAGTGTAGGTCAGATAGGCTTCAGATGGTTTCACAGGTCGGCGCAACATCGAGGGCCGAAGGGCCCGTACTGCGCTGTAGTGTTCTATGTTCTATGTTCTATAACCCTTTCTATAGATATGTCAGGAATAAAAGAATGACTAGGGTAAGAGTAGGGCCAGTCAAGGACAGTAGTGGGAAGTTGTGCGTGGAGTCTGAGGAGATAGGAGAGGTGCTAAATGAATACTTTTTGTCAGTATTCACGCAGGAAAAAGACAATGTTGTCGAGGAGAATACTGAGATACAGGCTACTAGATTAGAAGGGCTTGAGGTTCATAAGGAGGAGGGGTTAGCGATTCTGGAAAGTGTGAAAATAGATAAGTCCCCTGGGCCGGATGGGATTTATCCTAGGATTCTCTGGGAAGCTAGGGAGGAGATTGCTGAGCCTTTGGTTTTGAACTTTAAGTCATCTTTGTCTACAGGAATAGTGCCAGAAGACTGGAGGATAGCAAATGTTGTCCCCTTGTTCAAGAAGGGGAGTAGAGATAACCCCGGTAACTATAGACCAGTGAGCCTTACTTCTGTTGTGGGAAAAGTCTTGGAAAGGTTTATAAGAGTCAGGATGTATAATCATCTGGAAAGGAATAATTTGATTAGAGATAGTCAACATGGTTTTGTGAAGGGTAGGGCGTGCCTCACAAACCTTATTGAGTTCTTCGAGAAGGTGACCAAACAGGTGGATGAGGGTAAAGCAGTTGATGTGGTGTACATGGATTTCAGTAAAGCGTTTGATAAGGTTCCCCACGGTAGGGTATTGCAGAAAATACAGAGGCATGGGATTCAGGGCGATTTAGCAGTTTGGATCAGAAATTGGCTAGCTGATAGAAGACAAAGGGTGGTGGTTGATGGGAAATGTTCAGACTGGTGTCCCACAATAGTGGTGTACCACAAGGATCTGTTTTGGGGCCGCTGTTGTTTGTCATTTTTATAAATGACCTGGAGGAGGGCATAGAAGGATGGGTGAGTAAATTTGCAGATGGCACTAAAGTCGGTGGAGTTGTGGACAGTGCAGAAGGATGTTACAAGTTACAGAGGGACATAGATAAGCTGCAGAGCTGGGCTGACAGGTGGCAAATGGAGTTTAATGCAGAAAAGTGTGAGGTGATTCATTTTGGAAGGAATAACAGGAAGACAGAGTACTGGGCTAATGGTAAGATTCTTGGTAGTGTGGGCGAGCAGAGAGATCTCGGTGTCCATGTCCATAGAACCCTGAAAGTTGCCACCCAGGTTGAGAGGGTTGTTAAGAAGGCGTATGGTGTGTTAGCTTTTATTGGTAGAGGAATTGAGTTTCGGAGCCATGAGGTCATGTTGCAATTGTACAAAACTCTGGTGCAGCCGCATTTGGAGTTCTGGTCGCCGCATTATAGGAAGGATGTGGAAGCATTGGAAAGGGTACAGAGGAGATTTACAAGGATGTTGCTTGGTATGGAGGGAAGATCTTACGAGGAAAGGCTGAAGGACTTGAGGCTGTTTTCGTTAGAGAGAAGAAGGTTAAGAGGTGACTTAATTGAGGCATTCAAGATGATCAGAGGATTAGATGGGGTGGACATTGAGAGCCTTTTTCCTCGGATAGTGATGTCCAGCACGAGGGGACATAGCTTTACATTGAGGGGAGATAGATATAGGACAGATGTCAGAGGTAGGTTCTTTACTCAGAGAGTAGTAAGGGCGTGGAATGCCCTGACTGCAACAGTAATGGACTCGCCAACACTAAACGCATTCAAATGGTCATTGGATAGGCATATGGATGATAAGGGAATAGTGTAGATGGGCTTTAAAGGGGTTTCACAGGTCAGCGCAACATCGAGGGCCGAAGGGCCTGTACTGGGCTGTTATGTTCTATGTAGGCCATATCTTTCCAGCAACTCCATATTTCTATCACAATCAATCATATTTCAATACCACTACTGGAATCCTGGCTAAAGACACAAACATCATCCTCGGTGTTTGTGGTGCATTATCCTTCCTCTCTCTTCTCAACCTCTTTGTCACTCTTTGATTTAGTTAATTACATTATCCTCCTCCAATAACTCTCATTCATTGTCTAACTCAGCAAAACTGCCCTCACTTTGCCCACCCTTACCTTTGTAATTGTAACCAGAACATCACCAGAAATGGCCTCTCTTTCCAAACCTACACCATTATCTCTGGTTAAAGAAGGATCCATCTATTGTCCTCTTATCTTCCACAGCTACATGTTGCCCCTTGGCAATATAATCCAGAGGCACAGCATGTGGTTCCACATATGTTCTGACAACAATTAGCTCTACCTCACTACTAATTCTGGACCCCTCCACAGCATTTGCATTGTCAAACAGCTTCTCCAATATCCATACTCGCTGAGAAGAAACTTTCTCAAGTTAAACATGGTCTTTACTTCTGCTCACAAACACGATACACCCTACCCCACCACCATCTAAAGTTGAACTAGACTGTTTGCCACCTTGTCATCCCATCAGATTCCAAGCCTCCCATCTGTATCCTCTCAACACAGGGCAGTACGGTAGCATAGTAGTTAACACAGTTGCTTCACAGCTCCAGGGTCCCAGATTCGATTCCCAGCTTGGGTCACTGTCTGTGTGGAGTCTGCACGTTCTCCCCGTGTGTGCGTGGGTTTCCTCCCACAGTCCATAGATGTGCATGTTAGGTGGATTGGCCATGCTAAATTGCCCTGAGTGTCCAAAAAGGTGGGGTTACTGGGATAAAGGGGGATAGGGTGGAAGCGGGGGTCTTAAGTAGGGTGCTCTTTCCAAGGGCCAGTGCAGACCTGATGGGCTAAATGGCCTCCTTCTGCACTGTAAATTCTATGATTCTATGAATACAAAAACTGTCTACTTGCACCTCCATAACTTCAGTTGCCACCCAATTTCTCTCCATCTCCAGTCAAAACCTTCATTCCTTTGCACCATGCTACCAACCTCGTATACTCTCAATACAAAAAATGTCTACTTGCACCTCCATAATATCAGTCACCACCCAATTTCTCTCCAACTGCAAGAAAAACCTTCATTCCTTTGCACCACGAAAACTGTCTCTTGTATTTAACCTCCCTATAAGTTTTAGGAAGTTACTAAATTTACATATTAACAGACCATTAAACTTTTTAACTAATTTTAGTAATTATTAGTGTAAGTACCTTCCTAATGCCCAGATAATTGTTAATAACTGCTTTTATTCTCTTCCCCAGAAAGTAAAAGTTAAGCATGAAGTCACTTCAGCATCTGAATTCCTTCAGAATTATTTTCATATGTTCCTCTTACTTTTCCTTTGTCTCTTCCCCCCCCCCCTCCCCCCCTCTTAATACAATCATTCTTTCCTTGTGCTTTGCCTTTCTGAACTTGATTGGTGCATGATTTCACCCAATCTAATTCACCACCTTCTTAGTGTTTTCTCTCTTTATTTTTCAATCATTTAATCTAATTTATCGAGGAAATAAACTTTTTGCCCTGTGTCCCAGATTCCCTATTTTCATCGTTGAGCAATTATCTGCTCAAACCCCCAGAACATTGTGAGCAATAATTTTTAAACTATACATGTGTAGTTTTAAGTTTAACGAGTGAGGTTCACTCAATCAAAATCTGGAATGTAATTTTTTTGGGATGCAATAATTAAGAAAAGCTTTTTCTTAAAAGGTACCTTCTGCATGTTTGATAATGAGATGTGGTCAGCTTCTCTGGTTATCTTGATGCTAAAGGTGGCTTTAAACGCTGGTTCATCAAAGCATGGGAAAGCATTTCGGGCTGACAATGGCTCAAACTGAGTGGCTGCCAATATTCTGTAAAAGGAAAGAAAAACATGATCCACAGGTTCTTCAGAAATATACACTAAAGCTTGTACAAATCAAATCGTTTGATGGAATTCCTGATTTCAAAGCTTGCTTTTTTGACTGACACTCTAACCAAAAGAGAATCTGAATCTTTATTTTTCTATGGAAACTAAACCTAAAACTGAAACTTCAGGTTTCTGGGGAAACTGAAGCTGGTTGAAACCAAAAAAACACAGACCCAAGTCCAGGTTAACCAGTGGTGCAGTGTAGGCAGGCTGAAGAAACTGAAGGCTGGATCCAACAGCTGGCAATGGGCAAATACAAGGTTGTTGCAGCTATTTCTGTTACTTAAAAGTAACTGACTGCACAGACTCTGCCATACAGTGCACAGGGATATCATTGAGGGTGCAGGCAAATGTAGGGTGAGTGGAGCTGTGCCATCACACTGTTGTGTGTAGAACTGAGGTGGTTCTAGAGAAGTGCACCATTTTGATGAGGACTGTGCCCGTACAACTCGGGTTGGTTGGGTGCTGCTGTCAGATGAAAATGAATGGGTAAATCCTTGGAAAAAGAAAAAGGAGCCAGAATTCTATATGAGGAAGTTCAAGCTTTGAAGAACTTGGTGACCGAAATTGGTGCCATAAGTGGTGAGCGAATTGCAAAGTGAATCCGTGAGCTCTTTGTTGTATCTGCTGTTTAATGTACAACTTTTAATGCATATTGGCCATGATTTGCTTGTTAGTTTGTGCACAATTTACATTGATTTTGGTTTGATTGTTAAAGTTATAGAAATTAAATCATGTTCACTGGTATTGCTGTTGGGATCATTTAGTAAATTCAGTTCTTCTGGTTTATTGATCACCTTGGGATCATTCATTCTTAGTGGAAGAATACCTCTTTCAAATGTCACTAAACATTGTGACCACCAATAGAGATGGTAAAATGGGGGTAACATTCACTTTATGCCTTAAATAAAAAGAACCCGCAATTTTATAGCGCCTTTCATGACCTTTGGCTGCAAAACAGCTTGGGACAGCCTAAGTACTTTTGAAGTGTAGTCACTGTTATAATATAGGAAACGCAGCAAATTATGGACTGGCAGCTTTCACTAACACCAATGTGATAATGACCAAACAATATTTTTCTTAGTGACATTGACGAGGGATAAATATTGACCCAGGACAGTTGGAATAACTCCCCTGTTGTTCTTCAAAATGTTATTTGAGATCTTTTATATCCGCCTGACTGGGCAGGTGTATCAGTTTAATCTCTCATCTGACAAATGGCACCTCAGACAAAAAGGGAAGGGTGATTGAGCCAAAAAGGAAGGAGGGTTGAGCCAATCAAATGTATTTTCTCTTCCGAGCCCCAATAAGGGGGCAGCAGGGTAGCATGGTGGTTAGCATAAATGCTTCACAGCTCCAGGGTCCCCGGTTCGATTCCCGGCTGGGTCACTGTCTGTGTGGAGTCTGCACGTCCTCCCCCTGTGTGCGTGGGTTTCCTCCGGGTGCTCCGGTTTCCTCCCACAGTCCAAAGATGTGCGGGTTAGGTGGATTGGCCATGCTAAATTGCCCGTAGTGTCCTAATAAAAGTAAGGTTAAGGGGGGGGTTGTTGGGTTATGGGTATAGGGTGGATACGTGGGTTTGAGTAGGGTGATCATGGCTCGGCACAACATTGAGGGCCGAAGGGCCTGTTCTGTGCTGTACTGTTCTATGTTCTATGTTCTAAGTACCCATCACAAAGTACGCGGTTGGGGAAAGTTAAACCCTCTTCTAGATTATTAAACCAAAGGGCAGATTACCTCTTTCTAACAAAGATTAACCAGGCACCAGCCAATGTAAAAATATGCTAGCTGCCAAGAGTGGAATTCTCACCACAATTACACTTCCAGTGTCAGAGTACCCAGTCAGCAATATGCTAGGAAAATGATTTCTGCTCAACTAAACTTTTGTCTCCACTAATGCTGTTGAAGCTGAACATTAATGCTATCAATTGTTTTTAAGGGGTCGGAATACTCAGCAATCATGTTCCGCATTGGGTGGATATGGTACTGGAGAAGGGGGTAGCGCAGAGGCCGGGGTGGAAACTGGATGTGGGGCTTTTGGGAACCAAGTGTTCTGTGAGAAAATTGAAAAGGTAATTAAGGAATATGTAGGTTTCAACTGTACGGGTGAGTTGCCGAAGGCAGTTGTCTGGGAGGCTCTAACGGCGGTAGTGAGGGTTGAGGTAATTTCGTTTAAGGCCAGGGTGGACAAAGAGGAGAGGTTGGAGCGGCAGAGGATAATAGATGAGATGTTGGAGGTAGATAGGAGTTATGCAGAATATGGGGACCCAGCGAAGCTGGAAGAGGAAGGAACTACAGGCGAGCTTTGACCGACTATCTACCAGGGAGGCAGTGCGCCAACTGAGGCAAGCAAGGGGTGCAGTTTACGAACATGGAGATAAGGCGTATGTTAGCAGGTCAGCTCCAGAGGGAAGCAGCGGCAAGGGGAATTCTTCAGGTGAGGGATAGAGCAGGGAAGTTGGTGGTGGCACCGGATCTGATTAACAAGGTTTTTGAGGAATTCTATTAGAGGTTGTACAGGTCAGAGCCACCTGGGGGAGACTGTGAGATGCAGGAATTTCTAAATGGGTTGGAGTAGCTGAGGCTAGGGGAGGGGTATAGGGCTACATTAAAAAGAGCAACAGTGGAGCAGGAGATAAAGGATGCGATTGGGAGGATGCAGTCGGGGAAGGTGGCAGGGCTGGAAGGGTTTCTGGTGGAATATTATAAAAAATTCAAGGATAAGCTGGCACCCCTGATGGTGGGGATGGTTGAAGAGGCGATAGGGAAGGGAGTGCTGCCACAAACCTTGGGGCAGGCATCGATTTCACTGTTGCTAAAAAAGATAAGGATCCGACGGAGTGTGGGTCGTATAGGCCCATATCACTTCTGAATGTGGACGCAAAAGTGTTGGCAAAGGTATTGGCAGGTAGGCTGGAGGAGTGCCTCTCGAAGGTGATAGGTGAAGATCAGACGGGGTTCGTGAGAGGGAGGCAGCTTTTTTCGAACAGTAGGAGGGTTTTGAACGTCGTCATGGCACCAGCAGAGGGGAGGGAAACAGAGGTGGTTGTGGCATTGGACACTGAGAAGGCATTCGACCAGGTAGAATGGGGGTACTTGATGGCAGTTCTGGAGCGGTTTGGGATCGGACCAAGATTTGTGAACTGGGTAAAGCTACTATATCAGGAGCCAAAGGCGAGTGTCTGCACAAACAACATCAGCTCGAGATACTTTTCTCTCCACCGTGGGACGAGGCAGGGATGTCCTATGTCCCCCCTGCTGTTTGCACTTGCGATTGAGCCATTGGCGATTGCATTAAGAAGTTCAGGAGCACGGAAAGGAATAGTGCGGGGGGGGGGGGGGGGGGGGGAGAGATAGAGCATAGGGTGTCCTTATATGCCGATAACTTGCTGTTATATGTGTCGGAACCGAATGTGTCGATAGGGGGAATATTGGAGCTACTGCGAGTATTTGGATCGTTCTCGGGGTACAAGCTGAACCAGGACAAGAGTGAGTATTTTGTGGTGTCTCGACCAGGGGTGGGGGCGGGGGGGGGGGGGGGCTGCCACTCCGTAGGGCAGGGATTCCCTTTAGGTACCTGTGGATGCAGGTTGCCCAGGAGTGGGGGTGGCTTCGCAGGTACAACATCACTAGTTTGGTGGGGAGAGTGAAAGCTGACCTGGCAAGGTGGGATGGTCTCCCTCTGTCACTGTCGGGTCGGGTACAGGCGGTTAAAATGAATGTGTTGCCACGATTTCTGTTTATTTTTCAATGCCTACCAATTTTCCTGCCAAAGGCTTTCTTCAGAGAGATTGAGGAAAGAATTACCTCGTTCATATGGGGAGGGAAAGTGGCCAGAGTGCGAAAGGTGCTACTACAGAGGGGAAGGCAGGCAGGGAGTTTGGGTCTCGAACCTGATGTACTACTACTGGGCGGCGAATGTGGAGAAGATGCGGAGCTGGGTCAGAGGGGTTGATTCCCAGTGGGTCAGAATGGAGGAGAGTTTGTGCATGGGGTCGGGACTGAAAGCACTAGCAACAGTGCCCGATAGCTCCGGGGAAATACTCAGGACGTCTGGTAATAATAGCTTCATTGAAAATCTAGACGCAGTTTCGCCAACACTGCAGGTTGGGGGCAGGGTCAAGAGAAATGCCGATTCGGGGGAACCACAGATTTGAGCCAGGGAGGTGGGATGGAAATTTCCGGAAATGGGAAGAGAAGGGGAGTAAGACGCTAAAAGATTTGTTTCTTAGCGGTCGGTTTGCAGGATTGAAGGAGCTGGAAGCAAAGTATGGGCTGGAGCAGGCAGAAATGTTTAGATACATGCAGGTTGGGGATTTTGCCAGAAAGGAGATACAGAGCTTCCCGGAGGAACCGGCCTCCACATTGCTGGAGGAGGAGCTGACGACAAGGGGACTGGAGAAGGGGGATAGTGTCAGCGGTGTACGGAGCTATTTTGGAAGAGGATAAGGCACCACTGGAAGGGATCAAAGCAAAGTGGGAGGAAGAGTTGGGAGAGGCTATACAGGAGGGGATCTGGGGCGGAATTCGCCGACCCCCTGGGGGTTAGGGTTCTTAGAATTCTCCACCTCCCGAGATTCAGCAGGGGCGGGAATCACGCCGGTCGGCGGGCCCCCCCCGGCGATTCTCCGGCCCCGCGATGGGCCGAAGTCCCGCCGCTGACAGGCCTTTCCCTCCAGCGTGGATTAAACCACCTACCTGACCGGCGGGATTGGCGGCGCGGGTGGGCTCCGGGGTCCTTGGGGGGGGCAATCTGACCGGGGGGTGCCCCCACGGTGGCCTGGCCCGCGATCAGGGCCCACCAATTGGCCGGCAGGCCTGTGCCGTGAGGGGGCCTTCACCCTGGCGGGGGCAGAAGAGACCCCCTCCCTTGCGCATGCGCCGGTATAACGCCAGCAGCCGCTGACGCACCGGCGCATGCGTGGACTTCTGCCGGCCGGCGAAGTCCTTTCGGCCCCGGCTGGCGTGGCGCCAAAGGCCGTTCACGCCAGCCGGCGGAGTGGCAACCACTCAGGCGCAGGCCTAGCCCCTAAAGGTGCGGAGAATTCCGCACCTTTGGGGCGGCCCGATGCCAGAGTGGTTCACGCCACTCTGACACGCCAGGACCCCCCGCCCCGCCGGGTAGGGGAGAATCCCAGCCCTGGTGTGAGGTGCTCTGGAGAGTAAATGCCTCCACCTCATGTGCGAGGTTGGGCCTGATACAGCTGAAGGTGGTATACAGCGCACACCTCACGAGGGCGAGGATGAGCCGATTTTCTGAAGGAGTAGAAGATGTGTGTGAGCGTTGCGCGGGGGGGGCGTGGGGGCTAATCACGTTCATATGTTTTGGTCCTGTCCAAAGCTAGAGGAGTACTGGAAGGAGATTTTTAGGGTACTCTCCAAGGTGGTGCATGTGAAACTGGACCCGGATCCCCGGGAGGCCATATTCGGGGTGTCGGGCCAGCCAGGGTTGGAAAGATGGTGGGGAGGCAGATATTGTAGCCTTTGCCTTGTTGATCGCCCAAAGGCAGTCCTGCTGGGATGGAGAGCAGCCTCTCCACTTGTGCCCTGGCGTGGCGGGGGGACCTGTTGGAATTCTATACTCTTGAGAGAGTTAAGTTTGAACTGAGGGGAAGGACGGAGGCGTTCTACAAGTCATGGGCATTATTTATTATGCACTTTCAAGAACTGGATAACATCGAACATTAGTTGGGGGGATGGGTGGAAGGGTTGGGGGAAGGGGTGCTGTGTGTATTAAGGGTGACTATGGGTAATCCCCGATTCCTTTTTGTCAGTTATTTATGTAATCATGCGGGCTAATGTTTGGGGGTTGGTGGGAGAATGGGATCGTTGTTCTTGTTATGGGGATTGACATATATGTTGCTGATTATTGTTTATTGTTGGTGGATATAAATTTGGGAGAAAATGTGAAAAAGGAGGAGAATAAAAATAATTATCTAAAAAAAAAATCCCATGAATGCATTTTAAAAATATGCCCTTCAGACTTGTCGGGAACTCAGTTCAGATTCAAATCTTAATGCCTGCTAAAAAGGTACACAGATTGGTGCATAGATTTAGTAGTTAAATATGGCTAATTTGCAAGATGAAGTTCAAGAAGAAGAGCATTTTATAATGGATACTATTTTCTATGAGTAATCCAGTGCTTGCTAAACAAATAAGAAGAAAAATTCAGTTAATTTATTTGTTTATATTGTGACCAAATCACATTGGATGAAAAACTGGGGCTGTGAATCAGTTATAGAATTGAAATAGTATGTAAAGAACGTGGTTGTCCTATTATCACAAAATCTGTTGGAAAATGCTAACAAAGCTACACTTATTGCTCATCTCTTGCTAGATAATTCAGAGGGCACTAAGATTCAAATACGTAGTGTGGACTCGAATCATGTTGCGGACAGACTGATTTGGGGAGGGGGGCAATTCTCCAAAATGGAGACCAAGTGGTCATGCCATCGTGAACGCCGTTGCACGATTCTCCGAGGTGCGGAGAATTGGCGCTATTTGCACTGGCGCGTTTGACATGGCGCTGGCCGTGGGCCACTGGAATCGGCGGGGCCAACGATTCTCCGGCCCGGATCGGTTGAGCGGCCGCGCGGATACGACAGGGTCCCCGCCGGCGCCGTTCACCCCTAGTCGCTGCCGGCAGGAACTCTGCACGAAGGGTCAGGGGCGGCCTGTGGGGCGGGGAATAACGCTCCTTCACTGGGGGTTGTCTGATGGGGTCTGGCACGCGATCGGGGCCCACTGATCGGCGGGCCGGCTTCTCTCCTCCCCCGGCCTACATTTTTACGCGGCTGGCCCATGAACACCGATGCCATGTTGAGTCAGGGCCGGCGCGCTGAAGAAGTCCCCTGCACAATCGTGGGCCCCAATCGTGGGCCACACCCCATCAGAGGCCCCCCCCACCCCCCAATGAAGGAGCGCTTTCCCCCGCCCCACAGGCCGCCCACGACCCTTCACGCAGAATTCCCACTGGCAGCGCAAATGGGACTCTGTCGTATCTGCGTGGCCGCTCGGCCCATCCGATTCCAGCGGCCCGCAGCCGGCGCAAATGGCACCGATTCTCCGCATCTCGGAGAATCGCGCACCGGCCCAGGGCTTGGAGAATCACCCCCGGGGTGTCAGGTTTCCTTTCACTTATGAAGCACTCCAGTTTGTTAATAACAGTTTGGTATCAAGAATGGCCAAGCTTGAGCGCTAGCCCACAAGGGAACAGATTTATTGAATTCACATAAAAACTGCAAATTTCCAGCTTTTGTCACCACTGGGCACATTACCAATACTTTGAGAAAAGCAAAAAATGCATCAACAAAGTGGCACAAACAGCTGTGCTGTAAAACAATGGCGCACAATAGATTAAATCAAACACAAGTGAAAGGTTTATTTCCTTTCAAGTGTCCTTTAACAACAATACACAAAGTAAACCAGTCAGGAAATAGTAATTACTTTCAGAAAAACATACTGACAGGAGTCGGCTTACCTTGTTCTGTTTTTATCTTGATAGCTGCTTTTGTAAAATCCCGAAAAACCATCAGACAGATTTGCTGAATATTCCAGATTAAGTATGTATGTGTCTCCTTTCAACAGCATTGGGTTAACTTTAATGGCAATCTGTTGATGGTGTAAATACTCCAAAACCTGGACATCCTTTGATTGACTCGATGCTTTTGGAGTAAGTGTTGCCTTGTCAATTTTGAGACCGAAGCTGTGGAGAGTTATGTTGTTGGTATCCTCCTTGACTAGAAGGCTTATTTGCACAGAGCCTGTGAAATTCAGGGTGGTGAGATTGGGTTGCAGAGTAAGATCATAATGCACTGGTACAACAGCATTAGGCAATCTCATTTTTGGCCAGGGAAATACCTGGCCATTGGATGCCAACGGGTATATGAGTGTTAAAGTTGTGTTCTTTTTATGGCAGCCTTCTTTGGTGAAGGTACATTTTGGCAGAAAGTAGACAACCATCGCTATTGAAAGTATAATCACTACAACAAATGCTCCAACAAGTACAGTCCGAGCAGAAGATAGCGAGCAAGGTCCCCCTGATGTTTCCTGATTATAAGCCCCTGACATGTTATTGCGGTGATTGGAACTCCGGTTCATGAATGACATGCCTAACAACCTTGCAGATGATTCATAGTCTTCTTCATCATCCTCCAGGTCATGCTCTCCCAAGCCACGCACCAACAACCGTGAACTATGTGGCTCATATTCAACATCATCAGGTTCCAAAGGATGAAGACGTGGTTCTTTGGCCAAGTCGACTACATCTGGCTCTTCTTCAAACATGCTATTTTCAATCATGTTTCTGGGCAGCCGGGCCCGCTCTGAAATACAAAATAGTTTCAAATATATTCAACATATTTTACATACACTTATGTACTACTAATTACTTCCTGCAGGTTCAAGGCCAAATGTCCACTGGTAAAAGTCAATCTCGTTTCCACTAAATACTGGATTCTATACCTCTGCAACTAACACCTTGAAGATTAGAGATCAATTATTTATCACAATTGCCCAGAAAATTGACATTAAATGGGGATTAGGCCGGCATGTGGGTTAGGGTGTATTCTAAGCAGCAGGAATCAAGTGTTCTGGAAAGGAGAGAGTAAATTGGATGGGGATAGGACAAAAAGGAAAATTGGAATAGCAGACTAATTGTAGTCAGTACAAAACTTAATGCAATCATACTCTTTCAGAGGAAAAAAAATTATCATTTCATATGTCCAAAAAGGAGAAAATTTAACAGAGCCGAGAATTATTATAGAATTCGGATGACCCGCAGATTGTGAAATTCCAGGGCTCTCAAGTACCACAATGGTTGAACTGTAACATGTGTTAAGATTCCGGACCAGATCCGGTATCCTGACATACAATTGGGATGAGGAACCAACAATTTTTCAATTTGTAAAACTGTGAGGAAAGGATACTTCATGACAGGAGTGATGACTCTGACCAATAGTTATATTTTGTGTTGAAACAAACTTTAATTTAAACACAGAATTAACCACATTAACATCAAAGAAATAGTTTCACAATTATCAGTTAAACAGTTGATGAGGAAAAAAATTGGAACTTACTATCTACACCCATCATTAATTCCAATTAAACAACCCAACACAGTTCAAATGTCACTTATAAATAAAGTTTTAAAAATAGGTTACTTGCTTATCTCGGTGTAAACCCTTTGCAGAGAGCCTTTCAAGAGCAGATCCAATATACATCCGTCTAGTCAGGCCCTTCTGCTCAACCTAACAGCACTTGGCAAAACTGCAAACTACAGACACACCTGACTCCTCCTATTAATTATATCATCTCTCGCCCACTATGTCCTATGACCGCTAAGCTATGACTAAATGCAATCCCTCAAATTATCTCTACTCAGGGATCCATCCAAATCAAAATAATGTTGCATTAGCCATCTATATGTGAACAAGTAAATTGTTTGCAGCAATGGTGACCTCATTTTTACGACACCTTTATTACAGCTTTAGCAGACACACAGTCTGGGTACCTTAATCTAGGTTCTTTAAAAACATTACTGCAACAAATGTATGATACAATATATATATACCATTTTTATACATTCATCACACATGGAATCATAATGGCTCTGCAAATGACTTTAAAATTCAAATTTCAAGAACAACAATAAATCCAACTTTCCCAATATTCTTCCCTGGGCGTGAAGATGGAATACAAGGTTTCCTAATATTAGCCTCAAGTAGTAAGACCAAGTTATGTAGTCATTATTCCCAGTTAGCTACCAACATTTAGCACAGTGGGCTAAATAGCTAGCTTATAATGCAGAACAAGGCAGCAACGGGGATTCAATTCCCTTACCGGCTTCCCTGAACAGGCGCCAGAATGTGGCGACTAGGGGATTTTCACAGTCACTTAATTGAAGCCTACTTGTGACAATAAGCAATTATTATTATTATTACACAGCCCATTGATAGCTGAATGTGATGAATGAAATACATCAGCAAGTGTTACTGGATGGTGATCAGTACATAGCAATTTGTTCATTCCTTGCCTGCTTACCTGAAGAGTGCAGCAGCCTCTCCAGTGAAACTAGGAAGGCTCTAGGATTAACCCCCCATCAATAATAATTCAAGGAAAAACCTGGATCTTGCTGGTGAAATGATAGCATAATGCCAGGGTATCTGTGTCAAAGTTATAACCCAAGTTATATCTTTAACAAGGTAAGTAGGCTAATTGTTTATTTACAAAATAAATTGTACTATTCTTATGCTATATAGAAATGATCACCAAAATATTAAAGGGCATTTTTTACAGGTTCGCCAGAGATAAGAATACAGATATATTAATTTACATAACAGTACTGTCATCTTAATATCTTGACATGCATTTTTCTGTTAAAAGTCCAATTGCAGCAGGTACAGTACAACCGCATTTCCTAAAAAATCAATAAGTGCAAAATTTTCCAGGCGTATTTAAATCCAGATACCCACAATTTTAGTAAAAACTATCAATATATCAATATTCTAACATCAGTGAATAAATTAAAGTTAAACGAAGGCAAGACTGTTGCAAAAGACAGGAGTATAATTTATTAAAAGTTTCTAAAATGGCCAGAAATAGGTATATCATTTATCCATATAGAATCCATCATCTGACTCAAAGGTTTAAACCACCAGCCATTGTCATAGTTCAATAATCCCAAATGAGGCAATAACATTACCATCCTGACACAACTCTCATACTCAAATGTTGGTGCCCCTTATCTATCAAGTAAGAGATTGCAAGGCTGAGGGATGCTATTAAAAGGAACATTGTGAGCTGCTGCAACACATCTTGGTCATAATACATAGCACAATTACATTGCTTTGATGGTGGAGTTCAATGGCCACGCTGTCATTTTAAGAAAGGTTTTGTTTTACCACATGGTTTGTGGCACAGCTTCAGTGATGTAATTTTGTGGGTGGAGCTGGGCTGGGGCTGTGAGGTGAGAGGATGTTTAGGTTTTTGGGTTTCAGTTTCAGTTTGTTTGTGTTGGACTGAAGAATAAGAAGCACTGTGTTAAACTGCAGGAAGTTTCTTGTTTTATCTGTTTTATTTTAAAGCTGTTCCAGTGAACTCAAAGTACATTCGGTGTGGCAAACTGCCTTGGTAACCTTAAAGCTAGTGTTGCTTTCCTGAAGGAGTTTTGAATCTGCTGGTTGGAAACTGGACCAGAATCTCAGGGAGAGGACCAGTCCCTTTCAAGTGAGATTACAATGTGCTGGACCACGCTGGATTTTGTATTGAATTGGAACAGCTATTAAGGGAGATTCATTAAGAGTTATATACATCGATTACTGTAGCTGTTGTGTGTTTTTCATGTTTGTAATTGAGAACAAATTCTTGATAAGTGTTTTATATATGTTAACTACATTCTTATAATAAACTTTGTTTTGATAAAAGCGCCTAGGAAATCTGATGAATCACAACTGAAGTGAAGATTCATGTGCTCATCCTAGCCAAATTCAACATCAAAGTTATAGGTCAGGTGAGCTTCATAATACACTTTGGAGTTTCTAAGCCCTGGCCCATAACAACGGTGACATTCAAGCACACTGCTTTGTCCTGGATGATGCCCAGCTTTTATACGGTTGCATTCATACAGTCCTGTGCACAGCATTCTATTATTTTGCCAAGCTATGATTTATCAATGGTGGGGATAGAATTCTTTTAAAAACTGAGCCAGTTAAAATGTTAAATCTGATGAGGAACTCCTTGTTATTCCCCGTAAAAATTTAACAAGGTTGCTATCACAAAAAGATATAAAAGTATAAATATACCACAAACTTGAGAGTCTTTGTTGTGAAATAACTGACATTTTGAATATTCAATCTTCAAGTCCAGTGCTGCTGGCAACAATAAACATTTAAAAATTCTTGTCGCCGCAGCAACCATCCACAAACAACAATCTGACCAAAAATGTGGTTATATCCAGCTTCAGCATGATATAAATCAAATGCAATATGCATTCCGAAACAATTTTTAGGGAACACTCTATCTTGTAAGATGATGGTTTGATCAACTCTGTTAAGCATCGCCTGGTGTGGCTCAGGAGCTCCACTTTGCACTTTCTGCAGAAGACAACAGCGAGCAGAGAAGGTACTGATTCACTGGCCTCTATTTTCTTTAGGTCCCTTTCTTGGCCAGCTGAGCTTTCATTTTCTACTTGCCTCTTCCAGTACCCTTCCAAACAGTCAGCCTCCAGAGGTCATGGCAGCCAGAATAATTGTTAGTGTTAATAGTCATTATCTCACTTGCAAGTATCTTTGCAGCAGAGAAAAGAATGTCCAGGAGGTCATGACTGAGAAGCTGGTACACCATCCAGAAAGTCATTAGGATGCAACTGAAGTCAATGCAGACACCAAAGAATGCAACTAAGTCATTGCAGCAATCACTAGTTCAGCAAGGAGAGTATGCTGATGGGATGAGCACACTCCAGGACCTCATGAGGTGTTTACTTTGGCCTTGCCTAGAGATGTCGAGGATATGTCTGAGACAGCGAAGGTAAAGACTGTTCAGCCTTTTCTCCTGCTGGGCGTATGTTGTTCAGGGCTTGCATCCCATGAAACAATTTTTAAAAACTTCCACTTGAAGCATCTTAACCCTGATGCACACCATGGGAGTGATCAATATCACAGTTAGCTCTATGGTCGCTGCAGGTGTTGAGAATGTTGTTCAGAAAGTCACGTTTGATGATGATCAGATCCTGCTGGTACCTATGGCCTAATCCCTGAAGGAATAGTTTACTGGTGCTACTTACAGCAGTCATTTTCAAACTCAGGGTCATGACCTGCAGGTGGATCGGGGCGGGCATCGAGACAGTCATGGGACCACAGGTTGCAGTGTTTCCGATCGTGGGTAGTAGATGAGGTTTTAACCTCAACGGCTGCGATGAGGTTTTAAAACTGCTGACCGCGACTGGCCTTCAGAATGCCGGCCATCCGCGCTTGTGTGCCCCCTCAACACTGCGGAGGCCTGAACCTCGGGAGGCAGAACACTTCCTCCTCAGATGTCAGTGCACTGACAAGAGGAGCAGATTCTTTTTAAAAATCAATGGTGCCTTCTCTCCAGAAGCGGCAGCAGAGAGCAGGTCACGCGTCCTGTACACTGACGTCACGTGCTCTGGGCACGAGAGAGATTCATCATTTTACAGTTGCCAGTAATGCTAGTGCGAGCTCCTGGGCCTCTGGTGAACAACCCATTAAGGAGCTGAAATCAGGAACAAAACAGTATAAAGGTGATTTCTTAAGGTTGGGACTATTAATTGTGCCAATCAGGATGCAAAGCTCATGTGTGTTATGTGCAGGGAAGTACTGGCAAATGAAAGATTAAAACATTCAAAATTTCAAAGGTATTTGAAGGCTAAGGATTGCGAGTTCGAGGACAAATCTCATTGATTATTTTCAACGGATGCTGCGAGAACTTAAATCATCAGCTGAGGTTCTGAGCAGAAATGAAACATTGAATGACAAAGCAAGCAAGATCGTGAGGACCAAGCAGGCTCACCTGTCACATCAAAGGCAAGTGAAAATGGTAGGTCACGAAGGTTGTCTGGCATGGGTCGCAAAGGTCGGCTGGCGTGGGTTGCGAAAGGTCGGCCAGTTGGTAAAAACTGGTCCCGTGCAAAAAAGTCTGAAAAACACTGAGTTATACAGAGGACACGGAAGCAGCATTGTTCAAGTGTCCTTTCTCATGTATCTTTCCCAGGCCTCCTCGAGGTCCATGCCCACTCTTATACTGAAATCCCTGAGTTTCTAAAGAAGTTCTGAATTAGGAATTCTGCTGATAGCAATGTCAAGTTTCTCATTGAACAGGGGCGGGATTCTCCACAAACCGGCCGGGCAGGCCACTCCGGTGGCGAGGAGTGGCGTGAACCACTCCAGCATCGGGCGGCCCCAAAGGTGCAAAATCCTCCGCACCTTCAGGGGCTAGGTCGGCACCAGAGTGTTTGGCGCCGTGCAAGCCGGCGCGGAAGGGCCTCCGCCAGCCGGCGCAAGTTTGCGCATGCACGGGAGTGCCAGCCTGTGCTGGCGTCATCCCAGCGCATGCGCAGGAGGGTTCTTCTCCGCATCGGCCATGGCAGAGGTTGACAGCGGCCGGTGTGGAGGGAAAGAGTGCCCCCACGGCCCGCGAATCGATGGGCCTCGATCACGGGCCAGGCCACTATGGGGGCACCCCCTGGGGGCCAGTTCCCCCTGTGTGTCCCCGCCCCCCAGCGCCGGAGAATACGGAAGTCGGCAGGGGTGGAATTCACGCCACCCCCCAGCGATTCTCCGACCCAGCAGGGACGTCGGAGAATCCCGCCCCAGGTCTTTCCCTCTAGTGGAGCACAACATTGGAAATTCATGACATTACCTGGTCCTGTTTGAGATGAGAGACAGAGGGAGAGAACACATTCCAAATAATTTGTGGAGGGTTCTAGCATTGAGAGTAGCGAGTTCCTTACATCAAAGCTTACTCGCACTCATGCTTTTCCTCTGAACTTGCCCCCTACCAGATGGGCATGTAATGTTTTTCTGTCAGTGATCAGCTCTTGTCGAGCTAGTTCTCTTGCAGGGGTGTGTGTCAATGTTCAGCTTATCAAGCACCATGTCAATCACATCCATCTTGTGAATGTTATCAACCAGCTGCAAGCCGTCTATCTATCCTTTGCACATTGGCCTGACGGTCCAACTTGACATTCCACCTTGCCAATCGAAGAATTAGCATAATTTTTATTTTGTTTGTTTGTCTGGTGCGAGAGTTTCCAAGCGCTTGTTAAGCAGAGAATATAAGCTTCAAGCATCCATTGAAGTAGATGGGCTATGGCAGGTCAGAATATCACTAGTCTGGTTCTGCCTGAATTGAGGTGGGCAGTGGTTAACCAGTGGGACACAATGGTCCCTCCCACCAGAGAAAGCCTGTAACACTCATTCGCTACACAAATCAAGACTTTATTACTTATAACTGCTGCTTCCCATGTGTTGTAAAATGCTTTTCGTATCATAGAACTGTTACAGCGCATGAGGCCTTTTGGCCCATCATGTCTGCACTGACCCTCTGAGTAAGCAAATTACTTCTCACCTTCTCCCTGAAACCCTGCACCTTTTCAGATAACAATAATCTCCCACTTGAATGCTTTAATTGAACCCATCTCCAGCATACTCTCAGACAGTGCATTGCAGTCCTTAACTAATCGCCGTGTGAAAAATCCTTTTCCTCATATTGGCTTTTCTTCTTTTGCCAATTATGTTAACTCTGCTCCCTCTCATTCTTGATTCTTGAATCTCTCCCGGTCGGAAACAATTTCTCCCTATCTACGCGGTCCAGGCGCCTCATGATTATGAATACTGCTCCCAGGAAAACAGCCCCAACTGCTCCCAGGAAAACAGTCCCAACTGCTCCAAGGAAAACAGTCCCAACTCCTTCAAGGGAAACAGTCCCAACTGCTCCAAGGAAAACAGTCCCAACTCCTCCAAGGAAAGCAGCCCCAACTGCTCCAACAAAAACTATCCCAATTGCTCCCAGGAAAACAGTCCCAAATGCTCCCAGGAAAACAGCCCCAACTGTTCCCAGGAAAACAGTCCCAACTGCTCCAAGGAAAACTGTCCCAACTACTCCCCGTAAAACAGTTCCAACTGCTCCATGGAAAACAGTCCCAACTGCTCCCAGGAAAACAGCCCCAACTGCTCCCAGGAAACAGCCCCAACTCCTCCCAGGAAAACAGTCCCAACTGCTCCAAGGAAAACAGTCCCAACTCCTTCAAGGGAAACAGTCCCAACTGCTCCAAGGAAAACAGTCCCAACTGCTCCAAGGAAAACAGTCCCAACTCCTCCAAGGAAAGCAGCCCCAACTGCTCCAACAAAAACTATCCCAATTGCTCCCAGGAAAACAGTCCCAACTGCTCCCAGGAAAACAGTCCCAACTGCTCCCAGGAAAACATCCCCAACTGCTCCAAGAAAAACAGTCCCAACTGCTCCCAGGAAAACAGCCCCAACTGCTCTCAGGAAACAGCCCCAACTGCTCCCAGGAAAACAGCCCCAACTGCTCTCAGGAAACAGCCCCAACTGCTCCCAGGAAAACATCCCCAACTGCTCCAAGGAAAACTGTCCCAACTGCTCCCCGGAAAACTGTCCCAACTGCTCCCCGGAAAACAGTCCCAACTGCTCCCCGGAAAACAGCCCCAACTGCTCCCCGGAAAACAGTCCCAAATGCTCCCTGGATAACAGTCCCAACTTCTCCAAGGAAAACAGTCCCAACTACTCCCAGGAAAACAGCCCCAACTGCTCCCAGGAAAACCGCCCCAACTGCTCCAAGGAAAACAGCCCCAACTGCTCCCAAGAAAACTGCCCGAATTGCTCCAATTTACCTTTGTAACTGAAGTTCCTCATCCCAGGAACCATTCTCAAGAATCATTCCTGCACCCTCTTCATGGCCTTCACATCCTTCCTGTGGGGTGGCACAGTGGCACAGTGGTTAGAAATGTTGCTTCACGGGGCAGCACGGTGGCACAGTGGTTAGCATTGCTGCCTACGGCGCTGAGGACCCGGGTTCGAATCCCGGCCCTGGGCCACTGTCCGTGTGGAGTTTGCACATTCTCCCCGTGTCTGCGTGGGTTTCACCCCCACAACCCAAAAGATGTGCAGGATAGGTGGATTGGCCACACTAAATTGCCCCTTAATTGGAAAAAATAATTGGGTACTCTAAATTTATAAAAAAAAAAAATGTTGCCTCACAGCACCAGGGTCCAAAATTTGATTCTGACCTTGGGTGACTGAGCAGAGTGTGGATGTTCTCCCCATGTCTCCGTGGGTTTCCTCCGGGTGCTCCAGTTTCCTTCCACAGTCCAAAGATGTGCAGGTTAGGTGAATGGGCTATGATAAATTGCCTAAAAAGTTAGGTAGGTTATGGGGTTCGGAATTGGGGATTGGATCTAGGTCCAGTGCTCTATCAGACCTAGGGCTGGTGCAGACTCGATGGGCTGAACGGCCTCCTTCCATATTGTAGGGATTCTCTGATTCTTCTCTGATTCTAAAGTACAACATCCAGAATTGATGCAATACTCCAGTTGAGGCCAAACTAAAGTCTTATACAAGTTCAAAATAATCTTCTCGTTTTTGTACTCAATGCCCCTAATAAAGCCTAGGATACGTTGTGCTTTATTGACTGCTCTCTCAATTTATCCTGCCACCCTCACTGACTTCACATTTACATCCAGGTTCCTCTGCCCCTGCACCCCTTTAGAACTGTACCCTTTATTTTTTATTGTCTCTCCATGTTTGTCCTACAAAAATGAATCACTTCACATTAGTCCACATCAGGGAAAGCAAGGGTCACAACATTTGGAGATCTCCACCACGAACCTTCCTCCAGCCTCCCGTCAAAAATCCATTAACTACTATTTTGTTTTCTGTCACTCGGCCAATTTTGTAATTATGTTGCTCTTGTCCCTTTTATTCATGAGCTATAACTTTGCACAATTGTTTGTGTGATGCTTTATCAAATACTTCCTTGAAGTCTGTTTACAACACATCAATCTTCTCTGTTAACTCTTCAAAAAACTCCCACAAGTTTGATTTTCCCTTAAGAAATTTATGATGGCTTTCCATAATTAACCTGCATTTGTTCATATGACTGTTAATTTAATCCTGAATTATTGTTTCTAGGGGTTTCCACACAGCCAAAGTTAAACTGACTGACCTGTGGTTGCTGGGCCTATCGATACACCCTTTTTTCGAATGAAGGAACAATTACATTTGCAATTCTGCAGTCCTCTGGCACGACTCATGTCCAAGAACGATTAAAAATGTTATGACTAGAACCTCCACAATTTCCACTCCCAGTTCCCTCAGATGCATCTCATCTGGTCTCTGATGTTTTATCAACTTTAAGAACAGACAGCTCCCAGTTCCTCCTCCTTATCAATTTTAAACCCTTGTAATGTCCAAATTACCCCCATTTCCCCATCAACCGGGTAGCATCTTCTTCCACAATAAAGACAGATGCAAAGTATTTATTTGATACATCAGCAATGCCTTCTGCATTTAAAAAAAATTCATTATAGGACGTGGGCGTGACTGGGTAGGTCAACATTTATTGGCCATCCTTAATTGTCCCAATGGCCTGGTAGGTTATTTAAGAGTCAACCACATTGCTGTGGCTGTCTCATGTAAGCCAGATCAGGTAGGACGTCAGGTTTCCTTCCCGAAAGGGCACTAGGGAATCAGATGCATTTTTACAATCGACAATGGTTTCATATTCAGTCTTATACTTTTAATTCAGATTTTTATTGAATTCAAACCCGGATTCACAGAGCATTACCCTGGGTCTTTGAATTACTAGTCCAATGACAATACCACGGCACCACCTTCTCCTCCATACAAAAACCCCGCTTTTGGTGGTTAATCAGTTCTACACCTCTTTTTACCACTCTTACTATTTATATGACCAAAGGAGATTTAGGATTCCCTTTTATGTTGAATGCCACTCTCTTGATATTTCCTCTTTGCTAGTCTGATTTTCTTTTTGACCTCCCCCTGAACCTTCAATATTCAGCCAGATTCTTAATTGTTAATTCTACCTCCCATGCCTAAGAACACTTTTCCTTCTTTACCTTAATCTCTATCTTTTTTATCATTTCGGGAGTTATGGTTTTGTGTATCTACCTTTCCCTTTCTGATTCTGCCAGAACTTAGTCCATTGTTCAGCTACTGTTTTTCCTGCCAACCTTTTACTCCAATTTAATTGGCCCAGATCCATTCTTACTCCACTGAACTTGGTTTTCCCCTAATTAATTATTCTTGGTCCAGATTGTTCTTCGTCCTTTTCAGCCTAAACCTTATTATGTAGCGATCATTTCCCCTAAATGTTCTTTAACTGACACTTGATCCACTCAGCCCACATCATTCCCACCAGCCAGGTCCAGCAGTGCCTCCTTTCTCATTGAACTGGAAACATATTGCTGCAGGAAACCTCCCTGAACACACTCTCAAAACTCTTGACCCTCTCTGATCTTTATATTATCACTATCCCAGTCTATATTCAGATAATTAAAGTCTGCAGAGAAACTAGGGTGTCCTCTCCAGCGTGTAGGCCGGGGAAAAATTTATGGAAAACCTGGGTTCAAATCTCAGGGTCCCCCTCTCAGATTTTCCGATTGAGTCGAAAGGAATGCAAAGCACGACATTTGGCTTGGTTACAAGAATTGCTATAAAGATTAAATATTTAGTCATCAGTCCACCGCTTTCCCAATTTTTGATGTGGAGATGCTAACGTTGGACTGGGATGAGCACAGTAAGAAGTCTTACAACACCAGGTTAAAGTCCAACAGGTTTGTTTCAGATCACTAGCTTTCGGAGTGCTGCTCCTTCCTCAGGTGAATGAAGTGGTATGTTCCAGAAACATACATATAGACAAAGTCAATGCTTTGAATGCGAGCATTTGCAGGTAATTAAGACTTTACAGATCCAGAGATAGGGGTAATCCCAGGTTAAAGAGGTCTATATTGTCTCAAGACAGGGCAGTTGGTAGCATTTCGTAAGCCCAGGCCAGATGGTGCGGGGTGAATGTAATGCGACATGAATCCAAGGTCCCGATTGAGGCCGTACTCATGTGTGCAGAACGTGGCTTTAAGTTTCTGCTCAGCGATTCTGCATTGTCACGCGTCCTGAAGGCCGCTTTGGAGAGCGCTTACCCGGAGATCAGAGGTCGAATGCCCTTGACTGCTGAAGTGTTTCCCGACTGGAAGGGAACATTCCTGCCTGGTGATTGCCGCGCGATGTCCGTTCATCCATTGTCACAGCGTCTGCATGGTCTCGCCAATGTACCATGCAGCGTATGAGGTAAACAACGTTGGCTGATTCACATGAGTATGTACCGCGTATCTGGTGGGTGGTATTCTCACGTGTAATGGTGGTACCCATGTCAATGATCTGGCACGTCTTGCAGATTGCCATGGCAGGGTTGTGTGGTGTCGTGATCGCTGTTCTGAAGGCTGGGTAGTTTGCTGCAAACAATGGTTTGTTTCTGGGTCACTGTCCGTGTGGAGTTTGCACATTCTCCCCGTGTCTGCGTGGGTTTCGCCCCCACAACCCAAAAATGTGCAGGGTAGGTGGATTGGCCACGCTAAATTGCCCCTTAATTGGAAAAAATAATTGGGTAATCTAAATTTATTAAAAAAAACAATGGTTTGTTTGAGGTTGCGCGGTTGTTTGAAGGCAAGTAATGGGGGTGTGGGGATGACCGTGGCAAGTTGTTCATCTTAATTGATGGCGTGTTGAAGGCTGCGAAGAAGATGTCGTAGTTTCTCCTCTCCGGGAAAATACTGGACGACGAAGGGTACTCTGTCGATTGAGTCCCGTGTTTGTCTTCTGAGGAGGTTGGTGCGTTTTTTTGCTGTGGCGCGTTGGAACTGTCGATTGATGAGTCGAGCGACATATCCCGTTCGTACGAGGGCATCTTTCAGGGTCTATAGATGTCTGTTATGCTCCTCCTCGTTTGAGCAGATCCTGTGTATACAGAGGGCTTATCCATAGTGGTTGGCTTCTTTAATGTGTTTAGGGTGGAAGCTGGAGAAGTGGAGCATCGTGAGGTTATCCGTGGGCTTGCGGCAAAGCGAAGTGCTGAGGTGACCATCTTTGATGAAGATGAGTGTGTCCCAGAATGCAACTGATTTTGGAGAGTAGTCCATGGTGAGTTACAACGACCTGTTGGGTCACGGGTTTGGTAGATATTCAGTGACATTTGCACTGGATATAGTTGGTTTGGTTTCTGACTGTACATCCCTGATTCTAGGTTTAAACTGATGATTAATCCCACCTATGACACATCTGGCAATTTATATATCCCACACTTCAGAGCATGACCTTCTGTTTGAAAATGATAGGAATTAACTGAAATGGAATGGCAATCTTAAATTAATTTGAAGCACATTTGGTGAACATCCTTTATACCGAACATTTTGTGACACATATCCATCAGTAAATATGTACGTATTTGTTTTTAGCCCTGTAAAATGTGTAGCCACCTGGGGTGGCCTCTGCCCAACACAAAATGGAAGATTGCAAAGAATGCAGGGAAAATGGACATGTTGGAAAGCAAGCAGCTTGCAAGGCGATTGTGTATTGGGACGACTGCAGAAACCGGTTTTGACTGCTGCAGAGACCAGACAGCACTGTGAAAGAAAACCCGTTAACATATTAATGAGGCAATACCGGGCGAGTCCCAGATACAATGGACACAGGTTAAGCACAAATTGATACATTCTATGGAAGGCCAGACCCAGTGGCGCCAGAGAAGCCCAAGACAAAAGGTCCCAAGAACCGCCCCAGCAACCAAGGAACTGCCCTAGGATTGGGGGGTTCAAACGTATCGATTGGGAAGAGTCCCAATCGATTCCAAGCAGGTAAGGGAGTCCGCCCAAAGGGACGCGGACCCCCTGGGACCTATAAAAGATAGGTCCCACACATGGTTCAGTCTCCTGGCTCCGGGCTCGGTAGCATGGTGGTTAGCATCAATGCTTCACAGCTCCAGGGTCCCAGGTTCGATTCCCGGCTGGGTCACTGTCTGTGTGGAGTCTGCACGTCCTCCCCGTGTGTGCGTGGGTTTCCTCCGGGTGCTCCGGTTTCCTCCCACAGTCCAAAGATGTGCGGGTTAGGTGGATTGGCCATGCTAAATTGCCCGTAGTGTAAGGTTAATGGGGGGGATTGTTGGGTTACGGGTATACGGGTTACGTGGGTTTAAGTAGGGTGATCATTGCTCGGCACAACATCGAGGGCCGAAGGGCCTGTTCTGTGCTGTTCTATGTCCTGTCTTCTACAGCCGTCGAGCAGCAGCCACCAACAAGTAAGTGGCTAAAGACAATGACCGCTACCAGACATAGGCACTCCTGACACCCTTGGCAACTGATAGCAATCCGAAGTCTGCAGACCAGAGCAGAGCAAGAGGCCTTGTTCCCTGACCTCGCAGTTCCTTCGAGACAAGTATTAGTTGTTTAGCGGTAGGAGTAAGTTTAATTCTTTAGCGTGTGCATGGGTAGTTATTATAATTGTGTTATAATAAACTCTAGTTGTTAGGACTTACTAATTGGTGTACGGTTTTTATTGCTTAGAACTTCACCTTGAAACTTGTGGCGGTGTCTTAACGGCACCTGGCGACTCCAGAGCTTAGAACGAGAAACAGAGCCAAGTGAGTGATAAGCACACTCACCCAGAACGACCAACAGATGCATCCGGGATAAAGCCTGTCTGGAATGCATAATGAAATGACAATACATTTTGAGTTAGGGGGCATGTGCTTGGTTAAATCTTCCTAAATTTTACAATGGCTGGAGAACAAGCTGTGTATCTTCCAGAAAGAAATAACATTTGGGACTGATGCGGAGAACACGACTGTACAAATGATACAACAAATTCAGAAAATGACAGGCAGCATCTCTCGAGACCTATTTCCTATTCCCTTGACCCATTCCCACCAACTGCTAGCAATTTCCAAAGTTAGCTGACAATAAGAATTTTAAGGATGGTGAGCGATTGGCACTCACCCAAGTCGGAAAATTATAGTTCAATCACTCCAGCACTAATATTTTGGGCCCGATTTTCCCACCGTGTTGCATCCGACACCAATCCCGTTACATCGGGTGCATAGCGGGAGAACCAGAAACGGTTTTGCCTGACATCCTGGCACGGTCCTGGTGCCAGGGGCAGTGTCCAGGTGCCAAGTTGGCATTGCCAGGGTAGTATGGGGCAGTATCGGTGTGCTAAGGGGCACTGCCCATAAAGGGGCGAACTAAAAGAGGAAGGGTGGGGGGGGAAAGGAGACAGAAAGGGGATGGAGACAGGCAGAAAGAGGGGGGGGGGGGGGGGGGAGTGACAGATGGGCGGGGGAGACAGACAAAGGGAGACAGACAGAAAAGGAGGGAGAGACCGAATGGGAGGGAGAGACAGAAAGGAAGTGAGAGACAGAAAGGGAGGGAGAGACAGAAAGGGAGGGAGAGACAGAAAGGGAGGGAGGCAGGGGGGGAGAGGCAGAGGTAGAGGGGGCGAGAGGCAGGGGGGGGGGAGGCAGAGGCAGGAAGGGAGAAGAGAGGCAGAAACAGTGGGGTGGGGGCAGAGACACAAAAGGCAAAGTGAAGAACAGAAAAGGGGGGGGGAGAGAGTCAGGAAATGGGGAAAAAGATAGTCAGAAGGGGGAAAAGAGCGTCAGAAGGGGAGGATGGGAGTCAGAAAGAGGGAGGGGGAAGAGATTTACCAAGTGACGGCCATGGCCGAGGGCCTCGGCAGAATGTCTGACTCGTTAGGGGATGTGACCGAGTACCAGGTTGACCTTGATGGGGTTCTGCGGGACATGCCCCGCTCTCAGATGGGGATGGCCAAGGCGCTGCAGAGCTTGTCCCAGTTGCAGAGTGGGCATTGCCGAGGCGCCAAAAGTATCGCCGAGGGTGTCGTCACCAAGGTACAGACATCGGGAAAGCGCCAGGGTGGCACAGCCAGATGATGCCAGGGCAGCTGGGGCTCGAGCCAGCTGCCCCTCCATCCCAAGCTGAATCCCGGGACAAAACCCTTGACCACAAGCAATATGATGCTTCTGTCACTTTCTTCAACAATACCGGCCAACCTTCAAACCCTTGGCCCATCTCTCTCGGCATCCCCCTCTCCCCGGGCTCACCATGTGCAGGTGATGGGTGTGAGCAAGCAGTCGGCAGACAGGCATGGGGTCAGAATATGGCATAGATTGAGGAGCAACGGCACTCAGCTCCCTGTGGGTTATCATCAACCCACGGGCCCTCGACAGTGACCTGCTGACTGTCCCAACACAGTCCCAGCACCCTGGAGTGAAGTGACACATACCCTCAGAGGGTGGGAAATGGGGTTGGGGTGGAAGGTAGCGATGATGGACCAGGCCATGCCCTAATGTGAAGCAAATGAGTATGAGGATCATCTTGGCCCTCCGGACTTGCCGGACCCTCTACGCTGTTGCCTGTCCTGCAGCCTCTGTCTAGTCTGCCGCCTCATCATCCTCATCCTCGGAGGTGGGCACATGTTCCTCATTCCCACCCTCCAGCATGTCGCCCCGCTGCTTTTCGATGTTATGGAGGACACAGCAGACAACCACAAAGCGGGCGACCCTCTGGCCGGTGTACTGCAGTGCACCATCAGAGCGGTCCAGGCATCGGAACCGTTCTTTGAGAAGACCGATGCACTGCTCAAAGCCAGCCCGAGTGGCCACATGGGCCTCGTTGTACCGGGTCTCCACTTCGGTCTCCGGCCTCCATACTGGCATCATTAGCCAGGTCCTCAGGGGGTATCCCTTATCCCCCAAGAGCCAGCTGGCCACCCTGGGGTGGTCCTCAAAGAGGCCGGGGATGTCTGCCTGCCAGGATGTAGCTGCCGTGCACACTCCCCAGGAAGTGTGCACAAACGTGCATGATCTGCCTGTTGTGGTCACAAATGAGCTGAATGTTAAGGGAATTGAACTCATCCTGTTAATGCAGGACACTCCCAGCTGGCCTGGTGAGCATAAGGTGACATGTGTGCAGTCTATCAGCCCCTGGACCTGGGGCTTCCCGGCGATGTCAGAGAATCCTGCTGCCCAGGCATCCTGTTGGGCTTGGTCCATGTCAAAGTTAATATAGCTTTCTGTCAGGGCATCCATGACCTGTCAGATGCACCTGTGGCTGTAGTCTGCAAGGTGCCGCACTGGTCCCTGCTCGAGCACTGAAATGATCCTGAGGCGTAAAAGGTCAGAGCTGCAGTGACCTTCACGGCCACCAGGAGCAGGCTCCTCCATGTGGTGCTAAGTGCTAAGATCTGCCTGTCCACCCTGGGCCGTAACGGGCCTTGTCCTCTAGGTCCCTTCCTGGCCAAATGGGTGGCCGGGTCCTCAAGAGTGTGGGGCGGGTCCCAGCCTTGGGCCTCTGCCTCGAGCATCTGCAGACGCTGATGCTGCCACCGTCTCCAGTGTCTGGCCGCCCGGCCGAGTAGCAGCGCCATTAGGGCCTGTTCTGCGGGGTCCAAAATACCATCCATACTGTTCAATATCTGGAAGGAATTGGGAGAGGAACTTACAAACAGCGGTGCCTCCCAGCCCTGGACCCTCCATTCCCTCATTGATCCCCCTCCCCCACATCCAGAACGCCCTGCCCACACAACCCTAGCCGCAGTGGGCCCCCCTCAACGGACCCAGGCCCTGTACCCCAGACACCTGCACATAACGTCACCCTGGTCCCTGCGCCATTGCACTCACCCACCCTCCGGCCGTGGACATGTCCCCGGAGCTGTGTCCCAGTCCCTGGGTATTTGGATGTTGGCTGCTGCGTGTGTGATGTTGCCTCCCGCAGTGTTTAAGCACAGTGTCCAGGCATCGCAGTCTGATCGGGCTGCTAGTCAATGACTCCCACATGCTAAATGACTGCCCACCCACAGGAATCCACTTAGGTTAAGTGAAGTGCTCGCTTAACCATGATTGCCAAATCCCTATTATCAATAGCCTCTGGCTGCATGGTCAGAGGCCTCGGCAGTCGGTGGGAGTTATGGGTGTTTGGTGGGGCATACGGGTTGAAGGGTTGCCCCTGGATGGGTACACAATCCAGGGGTTGGCATGGTGTGCATGGTGTGCATCCCACCCGTCTAGACATCAACTTCCTATAGCGGCCCACACCTGTGGAGGTTGTACCCCTGCTGAGGCCCCCCCCCCCCCAGCCAAGCACTGGGGCGGCAAGCCGCAGTGCCCCCAGGCTCTTTGTCTTTGAGCAAAGATGTCTATTCACCTCCTCGTAGAAGCCCTTCCGCCAGATTCAAGTTTCTCAAAAGAAGCACTAATTGGCACCACAGTGAACACTTGCTGGGGAGGCCAATGAGTCACTGGAGACCGTTGGATATGGGGTCGCTCCAGTTAATTGTATGAAAATAGTGCTTAAGTGGTGATAATTGGTTTCTTGCCACGCTAGGCAGGATCCCTATTTCACCTATGGAGCAAGCCGATTGCATCCAAAACTGTTTGGTGCCTGGAGCGGTTCTCGCTTCCGGCCTCTCCCGCTATTCACTGGCCTTATTTTGTTCGAACGAGCGCGCAACAAGGGCGGAGAACCACGCCCCAAGTGTAGGATTTATCAGTGGGAATCTCCCCAAGCTCCATAAAAGTGACAAAGTGTGGATGAATACTGATCTAGAAAAACGCCCAAACACCTGCAGCGAATTACTCCAGAAAATCTCCCCAAAATGACCATGTCATTTTTTGGGAAAATTGCACCCCTCGGCTGACAGTCGAACACAGCCGAGGTGCTTTTGCATTACCAGAGATGCCATTAAATTGAAAAGGAGCAGGGTGTATCCCTGGTTTCCTGGTCTTATCCCTCAATCAACCTCACTAAAAAGAACACAGGTTATCTGATCATGAGAACTATTGTTTGAAGAAGCTTGTTGTATCGTCATTTGATTGACTAATTTCTTACAAGTAAAAACCAAAAATAGTATCTCCGCCTCCATCGCATCAGTTCTGATGATGCCAACTTCGAAAATGGAGCTTCTGACACGTGTGCCTTATTCCTTAAATGGGCTTTCCCCACCCCTCACCCCCAAGGTTAACAGGGCACACAACCTGGTTCGACCCATTTCAGGCACCTCTGCCCTCACCCTTTCCCCTCCCTTCCAGAACCATGATAGGATCCCCCTTGTCCTCATTTGCCACCCCATCAGCGTCCGCATTCAAAGGATCATCCTGCGCCATTTCCGCCAACTCCAGTATAATGCCACCATGAGACACCGCTCCCCAACCGCTCCCCATCCTCCCCCCCCACCCTGCCCCCTCTCCTGTCAGCATTCCATAGGGCGACTGCTCCCTCTGTGACACCCTCATCAACTCCTCCATCACACCCAACTCCTCATCCTCTTCCCACAGCACCTTCCCTTGTAATCATGGAAGGTGCAACACCTCCTGCCCCTTTACCTCCTCACTGTTCAATGCTCCAGACGCACATTTCAGTTGAAGCAGAATTTCAATTTGGCCTGCGATATTCACTGCACTCAATGCGGTCTACTCTACATTGGGGAGATTAAATGCAGACTCGGTGGCCACTTTGAGGAACACCTTCACTCAGTCCACAAGTATGGCCCCAACCTTCCTGTTGCTCACCATTTCGACTCTGCACCGTGCTCTCATGCCCACATATCCATCCTTGGCTTGCCGTGTGTCCCATGAAGCCCAATGCAAACTGGAGGATCGGCATCTCATCTTCTGATTAGGTACAGTACAGCCCTCAGGATTCAACATGGAGTTCAACAACTTTAGACTGTGACCTTTTTCCTCCACCTTAATCCATTTTTTATATCCCATACATTTTTTCTCTCAATGCAAAAACCCTTCCTTCCCTCACTTCCCCCTCCAGGCCATCTGTCATTTGATCTTCAGTTTTCTACATCTTTGTTGCAATCTCTCCCAGGTTACACTGATCATCGTTCTAGCTGTTCCATCTCTCTTACACGTTATAATATCCAACACATTTCCCCTCTCGTTCAGTTCTGAAGAAGTCATACCGTCTCAAAATGCTAACTCTGATTTCTCTCTCGATCGAAGCTGCCAGACCCGCTGAGCTTTCCCAGCTTTCTCTGTTCTTGGACTTGGCTGTAAAACATGTTGCGCCATTGAGGTCAAGATGGACACTGGATAAACAAACACATGTCCCTCTTTTTTTCTGCTGGTTTACAAAATGAAGCAAAACAAAACACTGATCAGAAAACAGTTTAGATGGAAGAAGCACCAACATTCCAACTCCAGATGGTGCAATATGACAACTGTTTATGCCAACGTCTTTGCGTTTGAGAAAATCATTGATGCGTAACACCACAAACACTGGCACATGTCATTTTGCTGCCAAAGGTCATTATTAAGCTTGCTGTTATCTGTTGTGTTATGCTGCTTCGGATAACACAGGCTGCTACTTGATGCAGTCTTAACTAAAGGATGCTCCAGACTCTGAAATGAGTTCAATGTGTTTATTGAACTATTAACACGGTTCTCAAATGAGTTCGACTCTCTGCTAATCTAACTGTCGTAACTCAGTCTAATTGTACCAGCTTGCTCTAAGCCACGTGCTGGGGTGTGATACTGCTGATCAACCCTGTCTAACTCTCTAGATGTCTGTCTGTGGAAAGAGGCAGGGTGTGAGTGCCTCATCCCTTTTATAGCGTTTATGTCATGCCCCCTTGTGTTGATGCCACCTCTGAGTGTCCTGACTGCCCATTGGTTGTGTCCTATTCTGAGTGTTCACTGGTTGCATGTTTGCATATCATGACATCATCAACACACCAGTTAAGTTTAGATACTTGTTAAATGACGGCAAGAAAATGCAGTTGATGCTGTCTTTGCCATTTCCCATGGTTCAACAATGCAAAATGTAGAGTGATTTATTTCTGATAGTTAACTGAATATTTCCCAACTGAAACTATTCAAACATTAGCTTCGAAAGTGAATGTTGGTTAGATTGCTTTCTGTCTCTTAAATCTGCCCAATATCTGAAAATAGCCCCTCAACAGCTTGCAGTACTGTACCAGGTTCAACTGAGAGGAGACAAACCTAATAAGGGTTGATAGCAAAAGCTTTTTCAACCAACCTGCCAAAGTAGAATTATATTCTCCTCTGAGAAGCAACATAACGTTACACTAAATTCTAGCCAGTTGACAAACTACACAATTCAAACACTAACCCACAAGTTTGGAACTGTGAGAAAAGTGGGTGATTTCTATCTCACATACATATTGAAAATGCTGGGATTTTTAAAAATTCTTGTGTTACGTCCACTATGCTTTATTTGAAAATAGGCTCCCTTATTAAAATAATTTTCTCCAAACCAAGGTACCTAGAAACAATTTAACCATCACATGTCCAAATGTAAAGTATATTCGGAAAATCACATGCTCAAAAAGAATCATTCTCAATTAATTGAGAAGCAAACTCAAAACTTTATTGCTGTGAATAATGTACATGTTGCATTGAGGATGCCTGAATGTGACTACCCTGTTGGTTTTTAAAGGGGAAATCAGCCAATGATTTATTTATTTTTTTAAACAGTACGGTACAGCAGCAAACTGCAAATTGACAGCCACTCAATTTGATCAAAATGGCCACATAGTGCTTCCTCTCTTCACCAACTTCCTTAAAATAAGACTGATAAGGTTTGTTTGCTGCGTACAACAGGTCGGGCAGATTTGGCTGCATGCAAACAGACAACAGTCCCAAAAACATTTCCAACACCATTTAACACATACATGTATTTAATGAACATGAATTTTCAGAGAAGGATGCAACAGTTATTCACTGGAGGAGTTTATAGACATAGGGCACAATCCAATGGCCGCGCTGCATAAGAAAAAGCAGCTCGCAGTGGTGCAATGTGGCCGATAAAATCCAGGAGGCCCCGCTCCCAGGATCTACCTGTCTCTCAACACGTTGCAATATAAATCCTGCCCATTGTGGGCGGGATCATTTGTTTTGGCAAATCTGCATATTTGAGCAAAGCAGTAAGTCTCACTCTGATGTGCAGATTCCCAAGATACCTGAGGCTTAGGGATTCATCACTTTCACCTTGGGCAAGCGCTGTTCAGCACTGGTCACATCAAACTGGGACCAGATGAAGCAGCACTCGGGGTCTCCCAGGGGATCAGAAGCTGCATGCAGGGTGATGCCCAGGCATTGCTTGTGGCAGTGACACCTGGGTGCCAGCCTGGCACTGCTAATGTGCCTTGGTGGCATTACCAGCTGGCATGGGCACTGCCAAGCTGGCATTTGTTGCACATGAGTGTGATAAGGCTGGGGGTGCCCTGCGTGGGTATTAGTGGGACCCTCCCATAGTGGGTTTGGGCTGGGGATTGCTTTGGGAGATTGGGGCGCCATTTTTAAATCTCTCACTATACTGGGGAGTTCCAGCACTCCCCACTGCACAAAATTGGGCTATGCCACACATTCCCCGTTGAGGCCCCTTTTACAACACGAGTCGAGTTGGATAGCCATGTGTTTCTCGGCACTGTGAGTGCCGGGAAACATGCAGCTAAAGGCGTTTGCTATGGGACTTTGCTCCCATTTGGTTGAATCGAGCCCATAGTAATAGCAATTAGCTCAACAATAAAAAACAAAGCAGGATTTATGAACATAGAAAATTGACTGTCAGGAAAAGTCATCTCATCAATCCAGCCTGCTTGTACCACAATGGAGAGCATCATGCCTATAAAAGAAAATTACTGCAGATGCTGGAACCTTAAACCAAAAAGAAAACGCAGGAAAATCTCAGCAGGTCTGGCAGCATCTGTAGGGAGAGAAAAGAGTGAATTTTTCAAGTCTGATAACTCTTTGTCAAAGCTAACAGACAGAGAAAGTGGGAAATATTTATGCTGTGGAGTGAGAATGAAAGATGAGTCATAGCCACAGAAACCCAGGGAAATGGGGTGCTAATAGCCACAGATAGCAAGGGGAAAGAGAGCTAATGGCAGTCCCCAGAGAGAACAAAAGATGTGAAAGGCCAAACAGCAGAGAAACTGCCATCAGAGGGTAAACTGTGAGGGATGTAGATGTGGGGGGAGGGGAAGGGGGAAGCAAAGTGGAGAAAGGGTAAGGAAAGGTGGTTAAGATGGTGGGGGTGGGGGGTTAATATATATAAAGAAAGACAAGAAAGAAAGAAATAAATAAATGGTAAAAGGCAGTTAAAATGAAATGGGATGAAAAATGGTTCGAGGTGGGTTTGAGCTAATCATCTGAAGTTGTTGAATTTGATGTTGAGACCGGAAGGCTGTAGCGTGCCTAACCGGAAGATGAGATGTTGTTCCTACAGTTTACATTGAGCTTCACTGGAACATTGCAATAGGCCAAGGACAGGCATGTGGGCATGGGAGCAGGGTCTATTGTTAAAATGTCAGGCAACAGGAAGGTTGGGGTCCTGAATGCACACAGACCGGAGATGCTCAGCAAAGCGATCACCCAGTCTGCATTTGGTCTCTCCGATATAGAGGAGATCACATTGGGAGCAGCATATTCAAACTTAATTTACTGCAATATTTTAACCAGCTCACTGTCAGCATTGACCGGAGAGTGCTCCCGAGGAGCACAGGCTCTGTGCAGACGAGGTGAAATGAAATGAAATGAAAAGAAAATCACATTGTCACAAGTAAGCTTCAAATGAATTTACTGTGAAAAGCCCCTAGCCGCCACATTCCGACGCCTGTTCAGGGAGGCTGGTACAGGAATTGAACCCGCGCTGCTGGCCTGCCTTGTTCGGCTTTAAAAGCCAGCTATTTAGCCCTGTGCTAAACCAGCCCCAGTGCCTTCCAACGAATGTTGTTTTTAAACTCCACAGCACAACATTCACCATCTAAACAGCATTCTCTTCCCAATTCTTTCAAATATATAAGTAGTCAACTGTTCATAATCCAGGCGTAAATTTAATTTTTTCTCATTTAATTCATTGAATGCATTTAAATAACCATGCCACAACTAGAAAAGATGGCAAAAATTTATCAGATGTTAGTTCATTTATTTTTAATACAAATGCAAACGGACAATTTTACGCTCGGAAACAGATGACAATGGAAGCAGAGAGGGCTTAAAATTGCATGGAATGGTTTTGGGTAGGGCTCCTGATGTCATCATGTTTGACCAGAAGTTTATAAGCGGCGGACAGTGGATGCAGAAAAGGCCTTCGACAGATTTGAGTGGAAGTACCTCATTGAGGTACTAGATGGGTATGGGCTGGGGACAGGGTTCACCTCATGGATGAAGTTCCTATACAACATCCCCATGGCGAGCATACGGGCCAAGACCACCAGCTCTGGGGAGTACAAGACAGGAATGCCCGCTGTCCCAGCTCCTAGCCGCCCTGGCAATCGAGCCGTTGGCGATCGCTCTCAGAGCAGCGAAGAACTGGAACGGAATCCAAGAGGAGTGAGAGATCACAGAGTCTCTCTCGATGCAGATGGCCTGCTCCTCTACATCTCTGACTCACAAAGCACCTTGAAAGGGATCATGAAGTTCCTGAGAGAGTTGGGAGCCTTCTAGAGCTACAAGCTCAACCTGAGCAAGAGTGAAGTCTTCCTGGTGAACCCAATAGGGGGAGGGACAGGGTTGGAGGGAATACTATTCAACTGAGCCCAATGCAAATTCTGCTATCTGGTGATGGATAGCCCACAACTGGACACGGATCCACAAATGGAACCTGACCAGTTTGGCGGAGGAAGTTAAAAATGACCGACAGAGATGGGATACACCAACACTCTCCCTAGTGGGGAGAGAGCCAACGATCCCCAAAGCCTTCTTTAACTCAGTCGACAACGTGGTGTGTGTGTGGGAGCATATGTATTTGCCTGGCCCTCCCAAACCTATAATACTACCACGAGGCAGCCACAGCAGAGTGAGTGAGTGCATGGATGAAAGAACCAAAAACGGAATGAATGAGGATGGAGATCTCCTGCACAGGGATGACCCTCTGGGCCTTCGGCACAATGGCACTCCCATCACCCCCCCCCCCCCCCCCCCCACCCCAGCCAAGCACTCAGCCCAGTGGTAGTACCCACTCCGAACCTGTAATCAAATGAAACAACACTTCGACCTAACCAAAATGTTCACTATGGCCCCCATCTGCGGCAACCACAGGGTCGCGCCAGCCAAATTGAACATCACCTTTAAGAGATGGAGACAGGACGGGAGATGCTAGCTGTTATGGACTTCTATACAGAGGACAGACTAAGGACATTAGAGGAGCTGACAGAAAAACTACAACTATCCAATGGGAAAGAACTGCGACACCTAAAGGACACCAGGTAAAGGACTTCCTCCGCAAGGGGTCAACATCATACCCACAAATCCAGAGACATTCAGTGTTAGAGGAACACTGAAAAGACAGGCTTTCCACTGGATGATACACGGGAAAAATGAGAGGAAGAACTAGGGATTGAAATAGGGTCGTAACTCTGGAGCGAAGCACTGAACAGAGCCAACTCCATCTCCACTTGCGCAAGGCTAAGCTTTATGCAAATGAAAGTGGTACACAGAGCACATCTAACCAGTACCCGAATGAGCAGGTTCTTCTCAGAGCAGGAGGACAAATGTGAACAGTGCAATGGAAGCCTGGCCAACTACACCCACATGTTCTGGGCATGCCCCAGACTGGTCGGGTTCTGGGCTGCCTTCTTTGAAGCAAGGTCCAAGGTTGTGGGGGTGAGGATGGAGCCATTCTTGAAAGTGGCAGTCTTCGGGTATCAGAACAGCTGGAACTCTTTCTGGGAAGGTGGGCCGATGCCCTTGCCTTTGCTTCCCTAAACACCTGCTTGACTGGCAATCAGCAGCACCAGCCAAAGCTGGAGACTGGCTGGCCAACCTGTCAGAATTTCTCCAAATCAAATTCACCATCCAAGGGTCGGAGGAGGGCTTCCACAAGACGAGGAAGCCATGCACCAACTTGTTTCAAGGCCTGTTTGAAGCCAACAGCCAATAGAGCAAGGGGATTTTGGGAGGAAGGGGGGGTGAATAGGGTCACTAAGGCACCAAAGAAGAGGAAGGAAAGGAGGGGGAAAACGGGATAACGGGAACAGTCGGAATAGACAAATGGGCGGCAACAACATGTTCACAAAGACAGGGCCCTGCGGCAGAGATGAAGGGTTCCAGGACAGAATGTGGGCCCAGGACAGAATGTGCCCCCATCTCCCCCACTTTAACCGGCAAACAAACAGAATCAGTGACATGACCTAGGTCCCTGCCGGGGCCAGTACAAGCAAACAAGTAAAACCCTACCAATGTATAGAAACCATGACGTCAAGGGAACACCCAAATAGGGGAGGCGAGGGATGGCAGGGCTAACCGACACGGAGTGGGGGGAGGAACAAGAGCTCAGCTCACGGTGGGTTATCATGATCCTCCTGCCTTGAATATTGACCCACTGACAAAGTCGACACAGACCCATCACCCTGGGGGAGGGGGAAGGGTGGGTGTAACAGTTTGGGGAGTAGGAAGGGGAGAGGTGGAGAGTTGACGGACGAAGCCACGTCATATGTGAAGTGGGCGAGGACCTCCCTGGTCCTCTAGGCATGCCGGACCCTCGTCTCTGCCGCCTGTCCTCCATCCTCCTACTGGTTCTGCGGGCCCTCCCTGGGTTTGTCCTCCAGCCCTTCTTGGTCCAGCTCCTCACCCTCGTCTGAGGTGGCCGCATGTTCCTCCTGCTCCACGTCCAGCATGTCGCCCTGCTGCCGTGCCAGGTTGTGGAGGGCACAGCAGACCACCACAAAGCGTGCTGCCATCGGTGGTGTAAGGGAGGGGGGGGGGGGGGGGTACTGCAGGGCACCACCACAGCAGTCGAGGCAACATAACCGCATTTTAAGCAATCCGATGCATCACTGAGTGACACCCCAGGTGGCCACATGGGCCTCGTTATACCGGGTCTCCACAATCGGACACCTTCCTCCATCCTAGCGTAATTAGCCAGGTCCTAAGCAGCACCCTTTATCCTTCCCAAGAGCAATCCAGCCATCCTAGGATGTCCCTTGAAGATGCTGGGGATCTCCGCCTGCCCCAGGATGCAGCTGTCCGTCACATCCCCAGGGAGGTATGCACACCTGTGGAACCCCTTCCTGTTAATGAGGGGCGATACCAGACCGCCCGATGTGCTCATGGCGACATGCATACCATCTATTACCCCGTGGACCTGCGGCATCTCGGTGATGGCAGAGAACCATGCTGCCTGGGCATCTTGATATGCCTGGTCCATGTCAAAGTTTATGTCGTCCACTGCCCGGGCGAACAGGGCATTGTTTGTTACTTCATGGATGCACTTGCGGGCTGTTGGCTGGGAAATGCCACACAAGTCCCATCTCGAGCCCTGGAATGATCCCAAGGCGGAATGGTTCAGGGCTGCGGGGACCTTGACGCCACCGGGAGTGGGTATTCCCTTCCTCCACATGGTGCCAAGTCCACAAGGACATGGCAGGTGCCATACCATCCCCTTGTTGAGGCGGAGCCTCCTGCGGCACATGCTGTCCGTCATCTGTTCGAAAGACCAGTGATGCATGTATACCTTGGGCTAATGCCTGCCTCTTCCTCTCAGTTCCTCCCTGGCCTGATAGACGGCCGGGTCCTCAGGGTTTAAGGTGGAGACCTGCACACGTGGAGGAGGGCCGATGCCATTGCCTTTGCCTCCCTAATATCCCGCCGGAGAATCCTGCTTGGCTGACGATCAGCAGCACCACCCAAAGCTGCAGATTGGCTGTCCGACCTATCGGAATTTCTCCAGATGGAGAAAATTAAATTTGCCATTTGGGGGTCAGAAGAAGGCTTCCACAAAACATGGGAACCATTCGCCCAGTTGTTCCAAGATTTGTTTGTAGCCAACAACTAATAAGCCAGAGGAAGGGAGAAGAAGAAGCCACAGTAAAACTACAGACACAAACAAAAAGGGGGCGGGGGGGTGGAAATGGGGGAATGAATAGGCATGGAGCCCAACCATGCCCTATATATAACAAGGTACATGGCGTCACACCACCCCAACAGGAACAGGTTGAAAGATCAGATGAGGGGGAGGGGGAGGCATGGCAGACGATTAAAAGGGGAGGAGAATCAGGATGAAAGGGGGGGAAAGAGGGATCCAACAAAAACGAAGCACCGACTGAAAAACAAGAAATTGTAACCAATGTAAATAACGAAATTCAACCGGTGTATATAATGGAAGACGAACAATGTCTTTTTCTGTGTATGTTCACGCTCATCTTTGCTCTGTATAATATGAAAAATCCTTAATAAATATTTTTTTTTAAATCCCTGAAGCAATAAATCAGGAAATGGAAGGATCTTACTGTAACCAAGAGGTGGTACTGAGTAACTTGTTGGAGCTATGGGCTGACAAGTGCCGGGGCCTGATGGATTTCATCCTAGGGTCTTGAAAGTAGCAGCTAGTGCATGGATAGAAGATTGTCTGGCTAACAGGAAGCTGAGAGTAGGTATCAATGGGTCTTTTTCAGGATGTCAAGATGTAATAAGTGGTGTGCCACATGGATCAGTGCTGGGACCTAAAAATTTATATAAACAACATGGATGAAGGGATGGATGGAATGGTTGCTAAATTTGTAGATAACACAAAGGTAGGTAGAAAATTAAGTAGGAGAAGAGGAAGATAGCTACAAAAAGATATAGATAGGTAAACGAGTGGGCAAAGATCTGGCAAATGAAGCATTAATGTTGGAAAATGTGAAATTGCCTGTTTTGGCAGAAAGAATAAAAGAGAAGCATATTATCTAAGTGATGAGTGATTGCAGAGCTCTGAGAGTACTGTGTTCAGTATTGGTCACCTCATTTAAGGATGGATGTAAAAGTGTTATAAGCAGTTCAAATAAAATTTACCAGACTCATACTGGAATAGGTGGGTTGTCTTTTGAGTAAAGGTTAGACAGGCAAGGCTTGTATCCGCTGGAGTTTAGAAGAGTAAGAGGCGACTTGATTGAAACATGTAAGATCCTGAGGGGTCTTGACAGGATGGATTTAGAGAGGATACTTCCTCTTGTGGGAGAATCTAGAACTAGAGGGTCACTGTTTAAAAATAAGAGGTCTCACATTCAAAGAGAGATGAGGCAAAAATAGTTCCATTTTGGAATTCTCTTCCTAAAAAGGTGGTGCAAGCAGAATCTTTGATTATTTTTATTTGCAGGGATGGATAGATTCTTGGTGAGGAAGGGGTTGAAACGTTATTGGGTATAGGCGCGACGCAGACTTGAAATGAAATGAAAATGAAATGAAATGAAAATTGCTTATTGTCACAAGTAGGCTTCAAATGAAGTTACTGTGAAAAGCCCCTAGTCGCCTCATTCCGGCGCCTGTTCGGGGAGGCTGGTACAGGAATTGAACCATGCGGCTGCCTGCCTTGGTCTGCTTTCAAAGCCAGCAATTTAGCCCTGTGCTAAACCAGCCCCTGAGATTACTCTCACTTAATTCATGATCTTCTCAAATGGCTGAGAAGTCTTGAGGGGCTAAAGTCCTTCTCCTTGTCCATGCCTTCATAGCAAAGAATGTAAAACATTCCTGGGGATTGTTGTGCATTATTCCAAGTTTATCCCCGACTTAGCTAATGCATCCGCCCCACTGTATCAACTGCTCAAAGATGCAATAGATTGGAGCTGATCGGTGGAGGTGTCAGAAAGTGTTCAACGTGAAGATACCACTGACTAGTAATAATGTTTCAATCCACGATGATCCTGTGTTTTAGCACGCAATGCTTCACCAGAAGTTAGGGGTATTGTCATCGCATGTAATGGAAGATGGTGTGGAGAAGCCTGGGAAATATGCTTTACGTAATTTTACAAAGTCAGCAAAATTACCCAAAGTTGAGAGAGGCATTAGCGATCAGGTGTTACTTGAATGGTAGAAAGTTCACTTTATTAACAGATCACCAATCCCAAACTAATGTTTGGTTCAAGGAAGGGAGTGCCATCTATTGCAACAGCACAGTTTCAGAGACGGGCACTGATTTTGTTGGCCCATCAGTACAAGATTCAAGATCGTTAAGTTAGCAGATCATGCCAATTCAGACATTCTTTCAAGATTTCCCATGAAGACAGTTTCATTTCTAGACACTTAACTACCTGTGAATTATTTCACAGAATGAATGGAATCCCAGTGTCTGTCAAGAGAATTCCGTGAAGAAACCCACAAGGATGCAGTGATCAGTAATGTACTCAATTACGTCATGAATGGCTGTCCTAAAAAATATGATAGTGAAAAACTGAAGGAATGATTCATGTGTGGAAATGAACTGAGTGTTGAACCTCTGGTTTTAAGAGTCACTATTCCACTAAGGTCTAGAGAGAGATTGTCAGATGAATCTCATCAGGAGCACCGAATGATAGTTTGTATGAAGCTATAATAGCAAGAAGCTATTTTTGGGATCCAAAAGGATATAATAACAATAATAATAATCTTTATTGGCACAAGTAGGCTTGTGCCAATTGACAGTGCAACAAAGTTATTGTGAAAAGCCCCTAGTCGCCACATTCCAGCGCCTCTTCGGGTACACAGAGGGAGAATTCAGAATATCCAATTCACCAAACAGCACGTGTTTCGGGACTTGTGGGAGGAAACCGGAGCACCCGGAAGAAGCCCATGCAGACATAGGGAGAATGTGCAGACTCCACCCAAGCCGGGAATTGAACCTGGGACCCTGGAGCTGTAAAGCAACATTGCTACCCACTGAGCTACCGTGCCGCCCTGTCTTAGGAGCATGTTTAAACACATAAGGTGAGAAACACGTTGTGGACCGTGGGGTTGGTGAGAGGTTTTGAAGCATGTCTATAGTTTCCTCCAGGTGCTCCGGTTCCCTCCCACAGTCCAAAGATGTGCAGGTTTGATGGATTAGCCAGGCTAAATTGTCCTTCGTGTCCAAAAAAGGTTAGGTGGGGTTATGGGGTTAGGGTGCTCTTTCCAAGGGCCGGTGCGGACTCGATGGGCCGAAGGCCTCCTTCTGCACTGTAAATTCTATGAGGACAAGGTTTAGTTTGCTTAAGCCTGCCGTCAATAGAAAAGTAAGAGAAAAATAAGATAAAATGAAGATGAGTCATGATATACCAGGCATGAAATTTAGAGAGTTAATTGCAGATGAGATAGTCATGGTGAATAACCACCAACATAATGAGATATGCGATTGGAGTTGTTGTAAAGAGATGTGGTACATTGAAATGAAAATCACTTATTGTCACGAGTAGGCTTCAATGAAGTTACTGTGAAAAGCCCCTAGTCGCCACATTCCGGCGCCTGTCCGGGGAGGCTGGTATGGGAATCGAACCGTGCTGCTGGCCTGCTTGGTCTGCTTTAAAAGCCAGCGATTTAGCCGAGTGAGCTATACCAGCCCCATTACATATCTCGTGAAGATTAAAGAGAGCATGGTCAACCTCCTACAGCCCAAATTCCTCCTACGGTTCCAAGTGAAAGTCAGAAAAAAAGTGAAAGTTTGCCAGCACACAGAATCCACCTGTACAGCAAAGTGTCTTAGATTAAGACAAAGCAATGTCATTAATTCAATATCCATTAAGTGGAGTTGGAAAAGTCAAAAGTTCAGGCTTCACACAGTCAGAGATGTTGAGAGAACAAAATCAAGCTAATGGAAATGGAAGAAGATACCCAGACAGGTACAGAAAGAAAACAGATCGGTTAATTGAAAGTATGTAGACAGGAAGGAGGAGGAAATTGTTTATTTTTCTTGTCAAATGTTGCTATTTTGGTAAAAGATACCCTATTGTTCAGGAAAAACATTTATTTAAACATGGAAAATACTTTGGAGATGTTGAATCAGAAATTTGCAACCCAAGCTGATAAATTTCTGTTATTGTTTATGTTGGGCAAATCAGATTATAATTTGAGAAATTATGTGCATGTACCATTTCAATGTACACGTTGCTAGTTAAGAGGAGCGGGAGTGTAACAGTTGAGTATTCTGTTGTTCTGTCCTCTCTGTGGGGGAGATGCAAATAAAGTCATTCAATAATAGCTACCTGCAGTTGAGCAATTATTCGTCATTAGTTCTACTCAGTACAAAATAAACCAGGGTGAACATGCTATTCTGGATTTGAGGCACATGTTTTCTGCTGGGACAGAGTTTGTCTCAGTACATCTTCACATGCATACTCCTATTGGCAGTCTGCTCCGGCAGGATAAGCAGAACAGCCCCTCTCGCCCCACTTCCAACACCCAGCACCACACACATCCCAAATTAGAGATTCAAAAGCATCACCAGCCCACCCCAAAAAATGGATGTCAAAATGCCCTTAATTTATTACTCAAGAGTTGGTCGCCCTGAATGTAACAAGAATCATCAACTGTCCACTCAACCATTAGACCCAGGTACACTTAAGTGCATTTTCTTAATTCTGTTATAAGCATTTCTACTGGGTGCTCCCCCTTTATTGCCAGCTGCAGGGAGGCTGGTTGCTGACCTTGCTGCCCTGTGGCCTGAGGTGACTAGCTGGCCAGCAAGAGATTTCTATGGGAGCCAGAGTTAGAATGGAAGGGATTTCGCCAACTGCTTCTGGTTCTATCGTCTCTTTCCTGCCAGTAAAATCCCGGCCAATGCACACAACATTTACATTCAAAATTCTAGCCTGACCTGGTTTCCTTGATTTTGAAATTCAGATGGCATATCTAAGTACCCATATTTTGGTTATAAAGCCATGCAAATATAAATGCCGTATTCAAAATCTGGAAACGGCAGTTGGTGAATTAGGCTGTACAAATTCATACCTGTCAGAGTTTGGATCAATATGGTCAGCTATTACTCAGCCAATGCTTAAGTCCAGAGATGGGAAATTAATGTTTATTGCTTACAGTCTAGATGGTCTTGTTGGCAGAAACCCAGCTAAACAAATGCCATTAAACAGTCACCCATAAGCTTCTGAGGTAACTAACATTTATATCCACTATTGCTTCAATTAACCAATGGTAATGGGGAGAATATTTTTAATGGCAGGAAATATATCCCACTGTTTCATCACTTTGAATCAGGTTGCTGCAGCACTTTGCATTAGCAGGCAGGTTGTCTATGGATTTGAGAAGTATGGGGCAGGCCACCAGATATAGAGTAGTCAGTTGTCTGGTCCAGAAGCTGATCAATGCAGCCACCAAGGCACAATATGAGCTGTGCACTAATGGAGTGTAAAAGGCTCTTGTCAGAGATAAGAAAATAAAGCATAAACTATTTCTAGAGACACTATTTTAAATTAGAAATAACTAAATTAAAACAGTTAATTATATATATTCATGTTTACAGCCCCCAGTGCTTCCATTATAGCTACCTTTGTTTGTTGTGAGGAAGTCCTGGAACTTAAGAAGTCAACTCCTTTGCTAAGCAATGACCTTTGCTTTGAATCAATGACCACCAGTAACTAGGTTACTGTGGTTTAATGTAATTTACTAAAATTAATTAGAGCAAGATCATTATAGAGTCATGCAGCAGACTGCACTCAAACTTAATTATTTAAACATCAGTCTCCTGCATGTAGCTGAAGGATGGAATGCGTGGGAACAAGATTGTAACCTTGATATGTAATCTGGACAGCTCAGATTGAATTAATTTGTACCTCTGTTTCATGATACCTAGTCTGTCAACAATCTATTCACCCATCCAAATCTATGCAACCTACCAGTCAGCATGACGTCAATTTCTAATTGAAAATATTCTGGTGTATAAATCATTTTAAATTCCACTGATGAGCAGATGTTTGATTATGGTGACCAGAGTGAGACTTTTGTTTTGGAGGAAGTTCAGTTATTCAAGGTAGATTTTGCTTCTTCTGGAGCAGAATGGAGCTAAGCACGTGTGTCAAGCATTCAGTGTCTCAGTAGCTGAAAGTGCAATGATTTTATACTAACAAAATTTTAATGTGACATATCTGGCAATCTAATTTCTCCACCTAATTTCCAGTAAGGCATCAAATTTATTGAAGGTTATCTTACCTTCTATTTTCTCCAAGACCTTTCCTTCTCTAACTGCTATCATTTGGCTACACATCACTAAGACTGAAACTGCACTTGGATTGCAACCAATGCTGCATCGAGTCAGCCACTGGACTGTGCATGGGAACCCGAATTGGTGCAGCTCACAAATGTTTAACTCACAAATGTTTTTGATTCTGAAGGTGACTAGCTCATCCTGTGGCACATAGGAGCTAAAAATATACTACTAACAAACGTGCAATCACACAAAGAAGCATACTTGTTCAGACTTCCGACAAGAGTTTCAGTGGACTTTCTCCAGAATAGCCGGGACCAAGAGAAATTGGGATTAAAATAAGAGATCCTTGTAGAATTACCAAATACTGCTAGAAACCTGACAACCAAACAAGCCAAAACATCAACTGAACATCATCATCAAAAAACATAACTATATCAGAACATGTTCAGTTTGTTAATACAGAAGGGTTGGCCATATGGACTGAGGCTGTAAGTGACAACTGTTCCTGTCAAACCTGTTTCAGCTGTTTCAGCTGTCAGCTGTTTCAATAGCTATGTGTTCAATTGAACCCATTTGAAGATTTACCAGCAGAATTATAAAGGGTTCTGCACTTTGGATCAGAGACAACAATCAACAATACAAATAAAATAGCATTTGGAAAGGTCGGTGGGAAGTGGATGTTGCATCCAAACAGTGAAGGCATACAGCCCCAAAGCAATAAATTTTACAATGTAATCTTGGAAGAGGATTCTTTATCATTCTCCTTACAAGCTGCAACTAAGAAAAGTGAAATATGCTATGCTGATAAAACATCCTGAAGAGCTAGGATGAAGGAAGGAAATCTCACAAGAGATAACAGATTTCCTGAGGTAGGAAAGGGCACTCTTGCCTTCTTTAAATAGGATGCTAGTCCAAACAGAGCCAACTAGTGTGAAAGTAGGTGCTGACAGCTCATGACTTATATTCACTGTGATTCATTAAACCTAAGCATTTTAAGTAATTACATAAATGGCCTGAGGCAGGTACTTTCTAGAAGTCTGAATAAAACAGACATTAATTAATAATAGCATTGTGGATATTTGCCTATTTATATGTCTGTGAGGGGATATCAGACTGATTGTAGTCCACCATTACTGTGAAGAGATGATTGTTAGCCTCGAATTGTAAAGTGGGCTGTACATAGGAACCTAAGACATAGGGATTAGGAGCAGAAGTAGGCAATTCACCCTTTCTGCTCTGCCATTCAATATGGCTGATCTTTTCCTGGTCTCAAATCTACCTCTCTACCTGTTGCCCATATCCCTTTAACCCATTTCTTTTATCAGAAATATATCTATCTCTTTCTTGAAACCTTTAATGACTCAGGTTCCACCGCACTTTGGGCAACGAGTTCCACAAATTCACCACCCTCTGCGATAAGTAGTTCCTCCTCATCTCAGCCTCTCAACCTATCTGTGACCTTCTCATTTAGATTGTCCCACAAGGGGGAACATTGGGTCTAAAAATCCCTTTTTAACATTTTATACACCTCGATCAGATCCCCTCTCATCCGTCTAAACTGCAGCGAGTACAAGTCCAAACTGTTTAATCTTTCCTCATACTTTAACCCTTTCATCCCGGAATCAATCTGGTGAATCTCCTCTGAATTGCCTCCAATGCCACCACATCCTTCTTCAAATAAGGAGACAAAAACTGGACACAATACTCCAGATGTGGTCTCACCAGCACACTATACAATTGCAACAACACTTCTCTACTTTTATACTCAGGTCCTTTTGCTAACATTCCATTTGCCTTTTTAATCACATGCTGTACATGCTTACCGACTTACTGTGATTCATGGACAAAGACACCCATATCCCTCTGCCCAGATGCATCTTGAATCTGTTTTCCATTTAGATAATAACGTGCCTTTCTATTTTTTCGGCCAAAATGGATAACCTCGCACTTATCCACATTAAACTCCATCTGCCAGATTTTGGCCCAATCTCCTAGTCTATCTATCTCAGTCTGTAAAATCCTTCACTCGTCTTCACTGACTGCTTTCCCACCTATTTTAGTATCATTCTCAAATTTTGATATGTTACACTCTGTCCCTGCTTTCAGATCATTTATGTACAGGAATCATAGTCCTGGCACCATGACAGCAGGCTCAGAAATGCACCTGTTTAGTTAGAATTTTCAAGTACAGACACAAGTGCCAAGCAAGAACAAATTCTAAAAAGCATTTACAATATTTTCTCCACCTGCACATATGCCAAATAAATGCACAATATATACACACAGGTACAGATTTCATGAGGCCAATCAACTTAAAATAAACCGGATTGGGAAGGGAGATTCAAAGTAAAAAACAGAAACCAATCAACTAGGAATGTGTGTTGAACAGGTTCAGCTTGAAGTCTCTAAATCATTCTGGGAAGGTTTCAGCAAAAATCTGCTGAAGCAAAGCAACTCCTTCTCCATTCAGCTCATCATAAAAGGTAAGATTTTACCTCTCAAATCTTTCCAACTTCATCGCATTAATAATGCAATGGGGACAAGACATAATTCATAGAGAACCATGCAGTTTTTTCAGATACCTATTTGTTAACTCCTCTCCAGCTATCTGCACCCCCCCCCCCCCCCCCGCCCTCCTATCCCCCAACCCCAGGGCCTCCAAGCCCATCAACCTCATAAACCAGCCATAAATAAGGCAGAAGAAAATGGAGTGGACAATCTGTTCTATGATTAACAGTTGGCAAGATGACATGCATGAGATGATTCGACTGATGAACAAACTTAAAGAGAATACAAAATATTAAGAGCATCTTGGTCCAATAACTTCAGATACCATTACAAAAGAAAAAATATCTTTCAGTCTTTCTGAATAAACAAACATGGTTCACCAATGATCTGTTTGGTTCATTTGCAGAGCTTTCTATCTTACATTGTAATCATTATTCATGTATCTAATGAACCACATCTCAATAGACACAAATACCAAACAAGAACAAATTCTATAAGCATTTAGAATATTTTCTCCAATAGAACCTGCACATATACCAAATAGATGCACAACAGATACACACAGGTACAGATTTCATTAGGCCAGTCAACTTAAAATAAACAGGATGAGGAAGAGAGATTCAAAGTAAAAAACAGAAACCAATCAACTAGGAATGTGTGTTGAACAGGTTCAGCTTTAAGTTGAAAGTCGTATTTATCGACTACAGCTCAGCCTCCTACGAAACACATCTCCAAACTCCGTGGCATTGGCCTCGGCTCCTCCCTCTGCGACTGGATCCTGAACTTTCTAACCCACAGGCCACAATCAGTAAGAATAGCAACAACACCTCCTCCACGATCATCCTCAACATCGGTGTCCCACAAGGCTGTGTCCTCAGCCCCCTACTATACTCCTTATACACCTATGACTGTGTGGCCAAATTTCCCTCCAACTCGATTTTCAAATTTGCTAATGACACCACCGTAGGGAGTCGGATTTCAAAAATGACGAGACAGAGTACTGGAAAGAGATAAAGAATCTGGTGCGACGACAATTATCTCTCCCTCAATGTCAACAAAACAAAGGAGATTGTAATCGTCTTCTGGAAGCGTAGTGAAAAACTACATCAATGGGAATGAAGTAGAAAGGGTCGAGAGCTTCAAGTTTTTGGGTGTACAGATCACCAACAAACTGTCCTGGTCCCTCTATGCCAACACAATAGTTAGGAAAGCCCACCAACGACTCTACTTTCTCAGAAGACTAAGGAAATGTGGCATGTCAGCTATGACTCTCACCAACTTCTACAGATGCACAATAGAAAGCATTCTTTCTGGTTGTATCACAGCTTGGTATGGATCCTGCTCTGCCCAAGTCTGCAGGAAACTACAAAAGGTCGTGAATGTTGCCCAATCCATCACGCAAACCAGCCTCCCATCCATTGACTCTATCTATAATTCCCGCTGCCTCGGAAAAGCAGCCAGCATAATTAAGGACCCTACGCGCCCCCGGACATACTCTCTTCCATCTTCTTCTAGCGGAACAAGATACCAAAGTTTGAGGTCACGTACCAACCTACTCAAAAACAGTTTCTTCCCTACTGCCATCAGACTTTTCATACAATTTACAGTGCAGAAGGAGGCCATTCGGCCCATCGAGTCTGCACCGGCTCTTGGAAAGAGCACCCTACCCAATGTCAACACCTCCACCCTATCCCCATAACCCAGTAACCCCACCCAACACTAAGGGCAATTTTGGATCCTAAGGGCAATTTATCATGGCCAATCCACCCAACCTGCACATCTTTGGACTGTGGGAGGAAACCAGAGCACCCGGAGGAAACCCACGCAGACACAGGGAGGATGTGCAGACTCCGCACAGACAGTGACCCAAGCTGGAATCGAACCTGGGACCCTGGAGCTGTGAAGCAATTGCGCTATCCACAATGCTACCGTGCTTTTGAATGGACCTACCTCATATTAAGTTGATCTTTTCTCTACACCTTGCTATAACTGTAACATTATATTCTGCAGTCTCTCCTTCCTTCCCTATTTATGGTATTCATTGTTTGTACAGCATGCAAGAAACAATACTTTTCACTGTATACTAATACATAAGAACTAGGTGCAAGAGTAGGTAGGCCATCTGGCCCCTCGAGCCTGCTCCGCATTTCAATAAGATCATGGCTGATCTTTTGTGGACTCAGCTCCACTTTCCGGCCCGAACACCATAACCCTTAATCCCTTTATTCTTCAAAAATCTATCTATCTTTATCTTAAAAACATTTAATGAAGGAGCCTCAACTGCTTCACTGGGCAAGGAATTCCATAGATTCACAACCCTTTGGGTGAAAAAGTTCTTCCTAAGCTCATGTGACAATAATAAATCAAATCAAAGAAAGCTAATTCTAAAAACAAAAAATAATCCCATTTCAACACCTGTCCTTTCTCTGTTTATGAACAAAGGCCAAAAGCATATCAAATCTTGACACTGATCTTTGGAACTTTCTTTCCAAGACATGGTTGAACTTTGGAAGGGAAACTCATATTCCGAGCAGTCTTGGACCAAAGGCACTAACTTATGATAAAATACTTGTGCCGCCCTGAGTTTTGATATTGTAAATGAACTTCGTAAGTCACCGTTGGGCCAACTCCATTGCTTTGGAATTCCAAGTTTCCACCAGCATTTTAAATAAAAGCCTAGTGTCAGTTCTTAGAAGATCTAAACTGTTAGATCATAAATGGTTAAATTTAATTCCAAAACACTGAGCTTTATACAATAAACATTTTTTCCCTTTTGTCTACTTCATAAAATAATAAGCATATTCCCAAAAAGAAAATCGGCAAAAGTATTGCAGCTAGCTATGAACCAGCCTTTATATTTACTGCTACAGGCCTGTCATGCAACTTGAGATAGAAGGCAAATAGAACAATTATGCCTGGCTATATGGTGTATGGTGCTGGCTAAATGCCAGCCTTGCTCAAAATGTCATGCGGTATATAGTTACAAGTCCCAAATGTCATACTGACTTTCAGTTACCTTACACAATTTAATACTTTGTTTGCAACTAATGGATATTGGGAGCCAAAGCACAGTGACAGGAAGTTAGCTTTTAGCACCTGAAGCCTCAGACACACAAAAGAATGCAGTAGCCCCCAGGAGTCCAGCCAAACTAACTAAAAACAAACCTTCCCTCCATCATAAGGTCCATAAGACCATAAGACATAGAAGTGGAAGTAAGGCCATTCGGCCCATCGAGTCCACTCCGCCATTCAATCATGGCTGATGGGCATTTCAACTCCACCTACCAGCATTCTCCCCGTAGCCCTTAATTCCTCGCGACATCAAGAATTTATCTATCTCTGCCTTGAAGCCATTTAGCGTCCCGGCCTCCACTGCACTCCGCGGCAATGAAGGTCAGCAGTGGAGATAGTTGTGCGATGTGCAGTACCATATGAGAGTCTTCAGATAATGAAGCAGTCTGTGTCCAAAGGCAGTAAGACTTGCACAATATTCAGGCTTGGGCTGATGAGTGGCAAGTAACATTTGTACCACACTAGGGCCAGGCATCTCCAACAAGAGAGAATCTAACTATCTCCCCTTGAGATTCAATGGCATTACCATTGGTGAAACCATCAATATCCTGGAGGTTCCCACTGACTAGAAACCAAACTGGACCAGCCATATTAATACTGTGGCTACAAGAGTAGATCAGAGATTGTAAATTCCATGAGGAATAACTCACCTCCTGACACCCCGCAGCCTGTTTACTATCTACAAGGCACAAGTCAGGAGTGTGATGAAATACTCTCCACTTGCCTGGATGAGTGCAGCTCCAACAACACTCAAGAATCTTAATATCATCCAGGACAAAGCAGCCCATTGATTGACACCCCATCCACCACCTTAAACATTCACTCCCTCCACGACCGATGTATAGTAGCAGCAGTGTGTACCCCCTACAAGATGCACAGCACTACTCACCAAGGTTTGAAGGTATCAGTTCAGTCCATAAGAGGACCATTCATGAGTCTGGTAACAGTGGGGAAGAAGCTGTTTTTGAATATGTTAGTGTGTGTTCTCAGACTTCCTATCTTCTACCCAATGGGAGAAGTTGGAAGAGCGAGTAAACCGGGTGGGAGTGGTCTTTGATTATTCTGTCCACTTTCCGAAGGCAGTGGGAGGTGTAGACAGAGTCAATGGATGGTAGGCAGGTTTGTGTGATCGACTGGATGGTAATCAAGACTCTCTCTAGTTTCCTATGGTCTTGGGCTGAGCAGTTGCCATACCAAGCTGTGATGCAGCCAGACAGGTTGCTTTCTATGGGGCACCTGTAAACATTTGTAAAAACTTGTGAAGCAACAGTGAGGAAATCCGTGGACAAGCTGTGTAGGACAAAGACGAGTGGGTGTAGCAGGCCTGCATGAATAATAATAATCTTTATTATCACAAGTAGGCTTACATTAACGCTGCAATGAAGTTACTGTGAAAAGCCCCAAGTCGCCATATTTGGCACCTGTTCAGGTACACAGAGGGAGAATTCAGAATGTCCAAATTGCCTAAAAGCACGTCTTTCGGGACTTGTGGGAATAAACTGGAGCACCCGAGAGGAAACCCATGTAGACACGGGAAGAACGTGCAGACTCAGCACAGAGAGTGACCCATCAGGGCGGTGAAGGGTGCATTCACTTGGAAATCCTGTTGACAATGGCGGGACCAAAAGATCCACCCCGGCCACTGGTGAGCCGCCTTCCGTCGCTGCAGAATATCAAAGGGGTTCGAAGCTTCAAGCAGTCCTAAATTTCACTCCCTACGTACAAACACTCAACCTATCTGACATTCACCCAACATAGAAAATAGGTGCAGGTATTATGGGCCAGGGTTTAGAGAACACCAAAGTATATCATGGAGTTCGCCTGACCCACAACGTTTAATAGATTTTGGTTATGGGGAGCACAAGGGCCCACTTTACAGGTGTGATGCAACAGAGAACTAAAGTATTTTTAAACAAAAGCAATGTTTATTCTATGAATCCAGTTAACATTTTATAAACACACAGTAAACATCTTATCAACTACCAATACTGATACCCCCCAAAGACACAGTAGTCTATAGGTAACCCTTAGTAACTTTCCTAACAACATCCAGAAGTCAAAGACCCTTTTTAACCAAGACAGTAGGTTTGCATTCCTTTCAGAAACAGGTATTACTTTGAAATCTTCAAGTGATCTGGAGACATTCCTTAGCATGCAGTGAGACACCTCCTTGGTTTGAATGCAGCTCTCCAATTGAAAACTAAACTAAAACTCAGAGCCAAAAACATCTTCCAGCTCAAAACTAAAGTAAAAAGCAGAGCCAGAGCCCAGCTCCACCCACAGACTGACATCACTGCAGCCTCTTGAAAAGACAAACATTTCTTAAAGTGACATTCCCATGACACAGGAGTAGACCGTTGGCCATTCAAGCTTGCACCACTATTTTGATGAACAACATCCAGAAGGCAAGGCCAAGTCCATGCATGGCCTAACTTGTGCATGGGTCAGGGAGGGGAAAAAATGACATGGAATGGACCCTCAATACTGATAAAATAGGCGTACAATTTATAAGAGGTGAAGGACTGTGTGGGGTTTATCTATTTTACTGCTGCAACTACACAAATTGTGATAGGTCGTTCATGAATGGGTAACTTTTATACAGTCTTATTGCATCTCTTAGCATTACACAGCCAAGAAAGGGGTAATTGTGCCCAAATCATCTAGTTAGTTTTTATACTCCATATAAGCTTTCTCCCATTCCAATTAGCGTTTTAAAAAAAAATTTTAAGTGCCAATTCATTTTTTCCAATTCAGGAGCAATTTTAGTGTGGCAAATGCACGTACCCTGCACAGCTTTGGGTTGTGGGGGCGAAACCCACGCAAACACGGGGAGAATATGCAAACTCCACAGGGACAGTGACCCAGAGCCCGGATCGAACCTGGGACCTTGGCACCCTGAGACAGCAGTGCTAACTACTGCGCCATGGTGCTGCCCCTCCTATTAGCTTTTTGCCCAGTCTACCCCACTTCTCTCTTGATTAGGAACACAAGAAATAGAAGCAGGAGCAAACCATTCAGTTTTTGAGGCTGCCTTGCCTTTAATGCCTGATCTACTGCCTCAATTCCACTTCCATACCTGCTTGCTAAATTCCTAGATTCCCTGAGTGATCAAAAATCTATTGATCTCAACCTTGAGTATACTCAATGGTGGAGAGTTCAAACTGTCTGGGGTAGAGAGCGTAATATAAAATCACAACTTTCTGACTGAAATTTCTCCTGATCTGATCTTAGCCCTAAAATGATTTGACCCCTTACCCTTACCCCAAGACTGTGTGCCCATGTTCTAGATTCCCCATGCAAAGAAAATAACCTCTCAGCAAGACAAGTCCATTCAGAATCTTATATATTTTCATGAGATCACAGTTTATTCTTTGAGACTCGAGAATATAGGCCCAATTTACTCAACTTCACATTATAGGACAATTCTTAATTCCAGAAGCAATCAAATGAATCAATCAATCTAATGAACATTTGCTGTCCCACCTTCAAGCCAAGTCCATCATTCCTCAGATGTGAGTTAGAACAGCACACTATTCCATATGACAGCTCACAAGAGTCCTATATAATTGCAGCAAGACATTTTATTTTTTTACTCCAAACCCCTTACAATAAAAGCCTTCCTAACTGCTTGCTGTACCTGCATTCTAATGTTGTGCTCCGTGTCGAATATGTTTCTATGAGCATCAAGATTCATTTACTCCTTGCCTTTTAAATATAGAAAAGTAGAATATTTTTTATGACCAAAGTGAAAAACCTCTCACTTCCCCACATTATGCTCAATCTGCCGCCTTGTTCCTCACTCACATAACTTGTCTATATCTTCTTGCAGCATATTTGTATCATCGCAGCTTGCATTCCCACCGAGCTTTGGATATCATCAGCAAACTTAAGAAGCATTATTAATGACTTAGACAAAGTGACCAAGAGTAAAGATTGCAAATAGCTTAGCCACTAGCACTAATTCTTGCAGCAATCCACTAATTACAGCCTGCTAATTTGAAATGTCCCATTTATCCCTGCTCTCTGCTTCCTGTCCAATATCGAATTCTCCATCCATGCTTATATATTATCCAATTCCATGAGCATTTATCTTGTATATTAACCTTCTGTGTGGTTCCTTATGGAGTGCCTTTTAGAAATCCATGTGTACATCTAGTGATTTTCCTTTATATACCCTACTAATTAAATCTTCAAATAGACTCCAATAATTTTTGTAAAACCATGCAGAGTTTGTCTGGTCATACTATGATTTACTAAGAGCATTGTTAAGAATTTCTTAATAACAAAGTTCAGCATTTTTCTGATGACTGATGTCAAGTTAATTGGTTTGTGGTTCTCAGTTTTCTCTCTCCCTTCTTTCTTGAATGTTAGTGTTACATTTACTAATTTCCAATGCACAAGAACTGTTCTAGAATAAAGTAAATATTACAAAATCTTAAACTGTGCAGCCACCATGACTGCAGCTACCCCTTTGAGAGCCCTAGGTCTTAGGCCATCAAATCCTGGACATTTGCCAGTGTAAATCCTTGAAAGATGTTTCCAATAGGTTTCCTCTGCTGATATCAGTTTCTTTAAATTCTTCCACTCTTATTAGCCCCCTAGTTCCCCTCCGTTACTGGTATTCACTTCTCCTTCACGTATGCATCTGCACTCCATTTAAATGCACCAAAGCCATCTGCTCAAGTCACTCACATTCGCACCTCTCACTGTGTAAAGAAACAATTTATTACACAGAGAGTGCAGCAACTGCTGTGATGCAGGCAAACATGAAAGCCATTTTGATCACAGCAACATCTCCCCAAAACAAAACAATAAGGTAAATTATCATTTAATCTGGTTTCCAAGATAATGATTAAGGGAGAAATATCAGAAACACCAGGAAATCTCCTTTCTCTTCTTCAAACCATGGTTTGGAGCACAACATCAATCTAAACAATTGGGACAGGCAATTAGGCCTTGGTTTAAAACTTCATTTAGAAGGGTGGAACCTCTTAAACAGTACTACACTACTGGAGTGTCAGCCTAGATTGTGTGTTCAATTCTTGAAAGTAGTAGTTGAAGCCATAACGTTATGACCCATAATCCAACCCAATACACTTACATTGACACTTACACACAAGCTGAAGGATTCTAGAACAATAGGGCAAGTAGTAGGTTTATTAAATATCAGAAATGTAACCCAGAGTGCAACCCCTCCAAAATAAATTAATGAAAAACTGATTTGCAAATACATGTAATTAATATCATAGCAAATATAATTATGCCCATGCATATTGCTGGCTCAAATATAGTAAATTTATTGCATATTTACTTTTGTCATGTTTCAGTGGAGAGCAGACAGCATCTCCACATCAGATACACACCAGAAAGGCAACAGTGTACCTCTAGTGACACCAAACAACAAATTGTATCTATGGTGCACCTTTCACATAGTAAAACTTTGCACAGTGCTTCACAGGCATGTTGTCAAACCAAATCACACTGAGCCATACAAGGAGAGATGAGGTCAAATGACCAACAGCTTGGTCAAAGAGGCAATTTTAAGGAAGATCTTAACAGGGGCAAAAGATTGAGAAATACAGTTTGTGTTTCAAGTCTTTGACCTTTCATCGAAACTGGAGAAGTCAGAAATGTAAAGGGTTTTGAGCAAGTAAAAAGGGTGGAAGAAAAAGAGAACTCTGAAATAGGGTGGAGTGCAAGTAAAATTAAACGATAAAAGGGTTCATGGAGCAATGACCAGGAGTGGTGATAATATAAGTAAAGAAATAAAAGCGGAGTGATGGTGGGATCATGAATTGTAGCACACTCCTAGATCAGTCTCTTATTTTCCTCCCTCTGTAAACTTAACTCAAACACTAGATTTCAACTAGTATGGCAAGGGGGTGGGAACCAGAGCGTTAGCCAGAGAACAACATCACGCTGTCTGCTCAAACACACCCGTCTGAAGTCTATTTGTTTCAATGCCAGAAGTGTAGCAGATATAAAGCACCGATTAGTACTTAGAACTATGATGTTGTGGCTATCACAGAAATGTGGTTAAAAGGGCAGGATTGGCAACTGAACATTGGAGGATATAGATGCTTCAGGAGAGACAGAGGGGGATGTAAAATGGGTGGGCGAGTAGCATTACTGGTTAAGGAGAATATTATAGCTGTACTGCGGAAGGACATCTCCGAGGGCTCATACAATGAAGCAATCTGGGTAGAGCTCAAGAATAGGAAGGGGGAAAATCACAATGTTGGGGGTTTATTACAGACCCCACAACCGCCATCGAGAGATAGAAGAACAGATAGGTACAGAGATTTTGAATAGGTGCAAAAGTAATCGGGATGTTGTGCTAGGGGATGTTAACTTCCCCTATATTGACTGGAACTCAGGGGCTAGGGGCTTTGTTTGTCAGGTGTATCCAGGAAGGCTTCTTGATGCAATATGTAGATAGTCCAACCAGGGAAGGGGCAGTACCGAACCTGGTATTGGTGAATGAGTCTGGACAGGTGGTTGAGGTTTCAGTAGGGGAACATTTTGGGAGTAGTGACCATAATTCCGTAAGTTTTAGGGTACTTTTGGATAGGGGTGAGGGTAACCCTCGGGTTAAGGTGCTAAACTAGGAAAAAACAAATTACGATAACATTAGTCAGGAATTTAAGAATTTGGAATGTTGGAGGGTAAATCAACATCGGACATGTGGCAATCTTTCAAGCAACAGTTCATTAGGATTGAATTTAGGAAAGTCATATTCCTGAGAGAACAAAGGATAAGTATGGGAAGTTTAAGGAGCCTTGGATAGTGAAAGATATTGTGAACCTCGTCAAAAAGAAAAAGGAGACTTTTGTACGGTCTAGAAGTGTGGGGACAGTCAAAACCCTTGAGGAGTATAAAGAAGGTCGGAAGGTACTGAAGTGGAAAATTAGGAGGGCTAGGAGGGGTCATGAAAAGTCCTTGGCAAGTAGGATTCAGGTGAATCCCAAAGCTTTTTATTCATATGTAATAAGCAAGAGGGTAGCCAGGGAAAGGATTGGACCACTTAAGGACAATGGGGGGAATATATGTGTTGAGCTAGAGGAAATGGGTGAGGTACTAAATGAGAACTTTGCATCAGTGTTCACCAAAGGAAAGACTTTGTGGAAGATGATTCTTGGGTAGGGTGTATGGATAGTCTGGGCCATGTTGAAATCAAAAAGGAAGTATTCATGTTTTAAAAGACATTAAGGTAGGTAAGTCTCCTGGGCCGGATGGGATTTATCCCAGAATACCAAGGGAAGCAAGGGAGGAACTTGCTGGAGCCTTGACTGACATTTTTATAAATTCATTGGCTACTGGTGACATCCCAGAGGACTAGAGAATAGCTAATGTGGTACCGTTGTTTAAGAAAGGTGGCAGGGATAATCCAGGGAACTATAGGCCGGTGAGCCTCACAACGGTAGTAGGTAAATTATTGGAGGGAATTCTCAGGGACAGGATTTATACCCATTTGGAAACAGATGGACTCATTAGCAGTAGACAGCATGGTTTTGTGAAGGGGAAGCCGTGCCTCACTAACTTGATCGAGTTTTTTGAGGAGGTGACAAAGATGATTGATGAGGGAGGGTAGTGGATGTTATTCATATGGATTTCAGTAAATCTTTGACAAGGTGCCTCATGGCAGACTGATTCAAAAGATGAAGTCACACGTGAGGTGACAGGATGGATAGAGAACTGGCTTGGTCATAAAAGGCAAAGAATAGCAGTAGAAGGGTGTTTTTCTGAATGGAAGATTGTGACTAGTGGTGTTCCACAGGGATCTATGCTGGGGCCTCTACTGTTTGTAGTATACATAAACGATTTGGAGGAAAATGTAGCTGGTCTGATTAGTAAGTTTGCGGATGACACCAAGGTTGGTGGAGTAGCAGATAGTATTGAAGATTGTCAGAGGCTACATCAGGACATAAATAGGTTGGAGACTTGGGCAGAGAAATGGCAAATGGAGTTTAATCCGGGTAATGCATTTTGGTAGGTCTAACATAGAGGGGAAATATACAGTAAATGGCAAAACTCTGAGGAATATAGAAAGTCAGAGATATCTGAGCATACAGGTCCACCGATCTTTGAAAGTGGCAACACAAGTGGACAAGGCAGTCAAGAAAGCATAGGAATGCTCGCCTTCATTGGACGGGGCATCAAATATAAAAACTGGGAAGTCATGCTGCAGTTGTATAGAACCTTGGTAAGGCCGTACTTGAGGGGCAACCTGATAGAGGTCTACAAGATTATGAGAGACATGGATAGAGTGGATGGGCAGGCACTCCTTCCCAGGGTGGTGGGGTCAGTCACTAGGGGGCATAGATTTAAGATCCGTGGGTAAAGTTTAATGGAGATGTGTGAGGCAGCTTTTTTTACCGAGGGTGGTGAGTACCTGGAACATGTTGCCAGGGGAGGTTGTGGAAGCAGATACATTAACGGTGTAACAGTGTTCAAAAGGAATCTTGGCAAATATATGGATAGGATGGGTATAGATACGGCACAAGGAAGTGCGGAGAGTTTTGGCCAAGGTTGGTATCCTGACTGGTACAGGCTTGGGAGGGCTGAAGGGCCTGTTTCTGTGCTGTATTGTTCTTAGTTCTCTGCTGCCTGTGTCATAACCCAACACCCTTGTGCTCTCTATTTGCCATTGGCTCCCAGTTGAGCAGTACTTTGATTTTAAAATGCTCATCTTGCTTTCAAATCGCTCTTTGCTCTTCCTCTCTTTATAACCTCCTCCTGTCCCACAGCACTCTGCAGTATGTGCTTATCCATTTTGTTTCTCTTGCACATGTGCAATGTTAATTGTTCCATTCTTGGTACTTGTACTTTCAGATTCCTTGTCCCTAAGCATTCTCTGTCTTTCTCCTCTCTCTTAGTTCTCTCTCTGCCTTCCTTTGTTTTCAGACTGCAGCTCTTAGTCTAGTTTCAGAGGTAATAAATGCATGGATGAGGATTTCAGCGGATGAGTTGAGTAAGGGGTGAAGTTTGGCGATGTTACGCAGGTAGAAACAGGTGTTCTTAGTGAGGGTGTATATATGTGGTCCGAGGTTCCTCTGGATTTCAGACACAACACTGAGCTTGCTATGGTCTGGATCAGCTTTTGATAGATGCAAAGGAGAAGGATGGAGTATCTAGAGAACAAATTTTCAATGTCAACAAAAATCAATTCCCAATATTTAATTGGAAAAGACAATGTTTACTTCCACAAAATCTGCCTTTAATATGTCTTTGACAGTAATATCAATCTAAAGGCAACCATATTTTGAAAGCTGGTAAACTGCATTGAAAATGCATTCAGATGATGGTGCCAAATATAATTCAAAAGTAAAACTGGCAATGTTTCAAATTAGCTGTTATGCACACAAGATCTGCATTTACTAAATGCTTACACTTAAAAATAGTAATTTGATATTTTAAAATAATTTTTATTGGAATTTTTTACAGAAAATATAAAACATAACAACAAACAATGAAATGCAAAAAATAACCCATAATAACTGTAACACCCCCCAGTGTTTTCACCCCCTTTTCCCTCTTCCCTCCCCTTCCCCCTCTTCCCTCCCCTTCCCCCTTCCCTTTTCCATCTTCCCTCCCCCTTCCCCTCCCCTCCCCTTCCCCTCCCCTCCCCTTCCCTTTTCCCTCCCCCTTCCCCTCCCCTCCCCTTTTCCCTCCCCCTTCCCCTCCCCCTCTTCCCTCCCCCCCTTTTCCCTCTCCCCCCCTCTTCCCTCCCCCCTTTTCCCTCTTCCCTCCCCCTTTTCCCTCTTCCCTCCCCCCTTTTCCCTCTTCCCTCCCCCCTTTTCCCTCTTCCCTCCCCCCTTTTCCCTCTTCCCTCCCCCTTTTCCCTCTTCCCTCCCCCCTTTTCCCTCTTCCCTGCCCCACTTTTCCCTCTTCCCTCCCCCTTTTCCCTCCCCCCTTTTCCCTCTTCCCTCCCCTTCCCCCCCCTTCCCCCCCCTTTCCCTCTTCCCTCCCCTTCCCCCCCTTTTCCCTCCCCTTCCCCCCCTTTTCCCTCCCCTTCCCCCCCTTTCCCTCCCCTTCCCCCCCTTTTCCCTCCCCTTCCCCCCCTTTCCCTCCCCTTCCCCCCCTTTTCCCTCCCCTTCCCCCCCCTTTCCCTCCCCTTCCCCCCCTTTCCCTCCCCTCCCATTCCCCTCCCCTTCCCCCCTTTTCCATCTTCCCTCCCCCCCTTTTCCCTCTTCCCTCCCCCCTTTTCCCTCCCCCCTCTTTTCCCTCTTCCCTCCCCCCTCTTCCCGTCCCCCCTTTTCCCTTCCCCCCTTTTCCCTCTTCCCTTCCCCCCTTCCCCTCTCTCCCCTTCCCCCCTCCCCCTTTCCCTCCCCCCCTTTCCCCCTTCTCCCCTCCCTTTCCCCCCTTCTCCCCTCCCTTTCCCCCTTCTCCCCTCCCTTTCCCCCTTCCTTCCCCACCTCCCCTCCCTTCCCCCTCCCTTCCACCCTTCCTCCCGTTCTCCCCCCTCCCTCCCCTTCTCTTCCCCCTCCCCCCACTCTTCCTCCCCTCCCTCCCCCTTCCCTTCCCCCCTCCCCCCACTCCTCCTCCCCTCCCTCCCCCTTCCTT